>NW_026652280.1:673432-708857 GCF_009828535.3 Hylobates moloch | reverse complement strand
TCTCCACCCTCACCCTCTCCACCCTCACCCTCTCCACACTCACCCTCTCCACACTCACCCTCCCCACCCTCACCCTCTCCACCCTCACCCTCTCCACCCTCACCCTCTCCACGCTCACCCTCTCCACCCTCACCCTCCCCACCCTCACCCTCTCCACCCTCACCCTCTCCACGCTCACCCTCTCCACATTCACCCTCTCCCTGCTGCTGGATGGTGGCTGTCAGAACCCATGGAAGATTGGCCTAACTTGCTGGCGTCACTCACTGGCCTGGCTCCACCAGGCAGCCCGGGCCCACGTCTTCTCCTGTTCCGTCCCTCCCCTGGGCACTGTCCACTTCCCAGCAGGATGGCCGCCCACCCCTGCCAGCTCCTGCAGACAGGCCCCTTCCCTGCTGGCTGAGCGCCCAGCGTCTGCGGAGACAGAAGCTCCACACTCGCTCTGGGCATCATGGGGTGGGGGCTGTGTGGCCTGCTGATGCGGCTGCTGGGCGTGGACGAGGCCACGGCGCTTCGCAAGGGTGCGTGCTCTTTAATCCTTGTGGCAAATCCAAAGATGGCTCAGTGCCCGCTTTGTTCACGAAACAAGGGTGCGTTGTTTCCCCTCTTTTCTTCTTGGTGGGTGAGCAGTATTTTTTTAAGTGCTAAACTTGTGGTTTGCAAAGCAAACCCCACCGTCGCTTGCAGCCGAGGCCTGTGCTGAGTTCCACACCGCAGTGCAGACCTCCGGGGGCGAGTCTCAGTTTAGCTTCAAATACAGGCTTAGAAAATGGGAGACTGGTGAGCCCACTGTTTAGATTAAAAACAGTTTTTAAAGTTTCCAGGAGTTTCATGAACCTAAATGTGGTGATAACGGAGTTTAAGGATCAGAAGGAAAGGACTCTCCCCTCCCTGACAACGTCTGGAATGAAACACTCTTCAATTCCCTGAGACTTGACCCCGGGGCCCCACGCAGGCCACAGCCGGGACTCCTGGGAGGCAGAGCTGGCAGGGCCGGAGCAGGTCTGGGTCAGTGCCTCCCGTGGGGGGCTGCGGTGTCATTCAGCACCTTCCCGGGGCTAGGTCACGGGCAGAACGCACATGGCTCCCTCCCAGCAGGCGCCTCCACACCCAGCAAGCCAGGCCCGCACCCAGAACGGCAGCACAGGCGCCTGGCTCCAGCAGAGGCAGCCCTGAGCAGTAAGCACTGTGCCCCACTCCACAGGAAGGCTGGGCCCCGAAGGGCGGGCAGCCCACTAGGAGCCACACAGCCGACGCCTCGGGCTGGGCGTGGAGCGGGATCTGTCTGGTGTGGCTGCAGCTGTGTCTGGAGGAGAACGCGGGAGAAGCCCCTCCAGATGCCCGCGAGGCCCCACCACTTTGGTGCCCGTCCTGCCAGCTGTGCTGTGGGTGCCTTGGGCTTGCTCTTGTCGCCCCATCCCCCGAAGGCCTCCAGGGCCCTCTGTTGGCTGCTGACCCAGGGCCTCCTCTAGAGTGCCTGACTCGGGCGCACAGAGGCTGCGGAAGGAGTGTGAGCGTGAGTGGGGGAATTGCAACCAAATTCAGAATCCGCCCAGCCCTGAGGCCGCCCCTCGCCTGCTGCCCACCCAGGCGGAGGCTTTACTTCGACTCAGGCACAGGCGTACCTACCGGACCCCCGGTGTCTCTGCGGCTCCTTCTCCACACTGGCCTGGGTCCGGGCTCGCAGCCCTCCGCTCTGTCTCGCCAAGGCAGGGCATCCCTCACTGACCAGTTCTGACATTGGTCCCGGGGGAGCCGCCCTCCACCTGCTGGCCCTGCTGACGCTGAGTGTGACTCAGCCATGCCCGGCAGGACCACGAGACGTCCGCTGAGCACGGTGTCTACCTGGCATTCAAGGTAAGTCATCGAGTGCCCCCCGGTTAGGCTGGACGTGTCTGTGAGGGTTCCGGATGAGCCTGGCATTGGGATGTGTGGACCACGCACCACAGAGGGGACCCCAGCTCGGTGGCCTCTTCCCCAGCCCAGGTCCTGACTGAAACAACACGGCCAACCTTCCTTCCTGCAGGGCCCTCCTGCCTTTAGACTCAAACTGAAGCTTGGCTCTTCCTGGACTCGGATGGGAAGCCCACTGCCAGCCTCTGGGGTCTCGGGCTTGTGGATCTGGGGGCTGGGGACCCCTGTCACCGCGTGAGCCTGCCACACCGGCACCCGCAGCCACGCAGTTGGGGTAGAAGTGACTCCTCCCCAGTTCCGCAGGAAGCCCCTCGAGCTCTCATTAGCACTGAGATGGCCACTCCTGTCCACGCTGCCACAGCAGCCACCCTGGAAGCTGTCCCAGCCCCGCACAGCCCTTGGCCTCCGGGCATCCCAAGAACACGGGCTCTCAGGGCTGCCCCCCCCAAGGGTGCACGGCACCTGCCAGCTCCCAGAGGCCGGCTGCGGTTTGACTCAGTGAGGGAAGAGGCCTGGCTTGGGACAGGAGGAAGCTGCGTTCCAGCGTCAGGGGAGCCTCCTTCCCCTGGCTGCCCCTTTCCGCACCCTCAACGCAACAATAAGGTGATTTCAGAATTATAATTACTAAAGAAAACGTTACCAAGAATGATTCTGCAGCACCCCTCGTTCGCGTCCCCACGCAGCATCTCCACGTGGGGGCCACACGTCTGTGTTTGCTGCCCGGCAGCCGTCAGCATCCGCAGGGTCCCCGCTCTCCGCGCACAGCTCACAGCCCCGCGTCCACCCCAGGCTCACGGGAAGCCCAGCTGCGTCCCGCCAAGGGCGGCGGGGTTTTGTTTGGCAGGAAGGGGTGAGGAAGGCGCGAGCTGTTGTTAGTCTCGCCCCTGGTCGGCTGCTACATTCACCCTCTTCCTGTTGGAAGCAAGAGCGGCTCCTTCCAGCGTCACGGGATCCCTTGGGAGCACGAAGGCGCTGAGGACCCGGGACAGGGTCCCCTCCAGGCTGGGAGAATGGGGGGTCGAGTCGGTGGCATGGGTGTCGGGGAGGGATGAGGGTGCGGTGTCCGCTCGAGGGCAGGCAGGGGGAAAGGAGAGGCCAGTGGGTGGGACGGTGCCAGGAGCCACCGGCCCTGCAAATGAGGCTCGTCCTGACAGCTGGAGAGGCGCTGGCACCACGGGCCGAGACGGGAGGGCAGCTCCTGCAGGTGGTGTGGGCGCCGTGCCAGGCTGGGTCTCAGGGTCAGTGAGGCAGATGCCCAGAGCCTGAGCGAGGAGGACGGCAGGAAAGAACGGGATGCGGCACCCCAGAGGCTCTTGGAGTTCACCGTGCTTGGATCTGGGGGCCTGGCCACTTCCGCCACGGCCTCCTGCTTATACCTGGGGATGCTTGACTCGGGAGGGAGGAGGCCTGAGTGGGGCGCTGGGCTGGGGTCTCAGTGTCCTCATGGGGTCACTCACACGCGGGGTCACTCACACACCGGCTCCCCCGGGACTGGGACCCTGCACACCGGTGGCATCTCTCGGGCCTGGCCGGGCTCTGGGTCCCGGGCTGTGGTGTCCTCCAGACCCAAGGCCCTTGCGGGGCTTCCTCCCTCACCAGGCGTCCGAGGTGCCCGCTGCACGCGGGGTTTATCACGTGTTGCCAGGGGCGCTGGTTATTTTATTTTGCTTCTGGTTTTGCTCTGCCAGCCGCTTGTCTCCCGAATTCTCTGACTTTTTTCTCAGCACCTCTGCTGGGACCTGCCCAGGAGCTCAGGCAGAAGGGTTCCGCCAGCGGCGCCAACTCCCACGTCTCGCGGGGATGGGGAGTTGGGGGCTCTGAACCCGTGCGTGTGGAGCAGAAGGAGCGTCCCCTCATCCCCCGGGGCCCTTCACATCCCAGGCCCCACCGGACTGTGACGGGCAGTGGGAAGGGAGGATGTGCGTGGGGCTGAGAGGGAGCTCCCAGGAGACCCCGTCGTTGTCCTGGGGTGGCCACAACAAAGCCTCACAGACCCACAGACAGGGCGGTGCGGACGGCGGGAAGGCAGGTGACAAAGCCTCACAGACCCACAGACAGGGCGGTGCGGACGGCGGGAAGGCAGGTGACAAAGCCTCACAGACCCACAGACAGGGCGGTGTGGACGGCGGGAAGGTAGGCATCCTCCCTCCCCTGAGGCCAGAGCCGGTGCTGAGCTCTGCGGGGAAGCCGTCCCGGCCCCCCTCCAGCCTCCCTGGGCCTGGCGCTGCTTCGCCGTCTCCGCCTCCGTCGTGTGTGTCTGTGCGTCTGTGTCTTTGTGGGCTCTTCCTCAGGGTCTCGGTCGTGGAGTGTGAGGGGCCCTGCCCGGGACCTCATCCCAGCTGCTCACCTCAGCAACAACCCTGTTTGCAAACAAGGCCCCACTCTGAGTCCTGGGCTCAGGACTTCACCCTGTGAGTTTCTGGGAGACACAGGTCAACCCCTGGCAGAGGTCCTGGACTTGGTCTCCGTGGGGATGGCGGGGGTCGGATGCCCACCCCGCCACGGGCCTCCCTGCTCCAGGCGGATCCGTGGGCTGCAGGCCCCACCCTCACCTGTAGGGCTCTGCGCTGGGGAAGAGGCCGGAGGAGAAGGAGCTTCTGCCTTGCTGAGGATTTCCCCAGCCGAGACCTTGGACGAGCTCAGCCCGACTTCATCTGAAACTCCGATCAATAAATAACCGTCTGATAATGACATCTTCCCACAGCATCCCCCACGCCTGTGGGTCCCGGGGCCGCGTCCGCCCTGCTGCTCTGGGATGGGAGTCGTTTTACCCACGGGGCTCCCTGGGGCACCCGCCCTGCAGACCCTGAGGCTCCGGGAGGCCTGCCTGTGACTCAGTGGGAAGAACAGGCTGGGGCTGCCGGCGTCCGAAACCCTCTCCTGCCCTGTGAGCTTGGGCAACGCGGCAGCATAGGGCTCCAGCCGCTGGGAACCAGCCTGGCTTTGGGGACTGGACTTGGCCGTCAGGCGTTGCAGGAGCCCCTGCTGCGGGCTGAGAAGAGCAGCCGTCCTGGTCACACCCCTCGGAGCAGCTTCTCAAGGCTTTTGGAGGGAGGAGCTTTCACAGCCTTAACACCACCGTGGTAACCGGGAGAGAGAGTCCCACGGAAATTCATGGAAAGCTCTGCGGACGACCACTTAGGCTTCTGTCTCCTGAACTTAAACCTGGGTAAGGCGAGTGTAAAGGCAACGCCTGCGTTTGGCGGGGCCGGGTTTCAGCAGCTCGCCCAGGGAGACACGTTCGGCAGCCGAGGCTACGTCCTCAGGCGTGGGCTCCGTGACTCAGGGAGCACCCGCCCACTGAGTCACCGGCTGCAGCTGCCCCGTCCCGAGAAACCTGGTTCTCCTGGGGCTGACCCAGCCTGACCCAGGCTCCCCTGGGAGACTCGGGAAGCACTGCTCACCCGGCCCCTCCACGTCCACAGCTGGATGTCTCAACAGTCACCTGTCACCGAGTGCCAGATAAACAAGGCGCTGAATGAACTAGCGGCACGTGAATGGCACCTAACACTTAGAGCCGCGTCAAGAACCCACGGAAAAGAGACGGGCAGGGGAGAGGCTGTCTCTCGGGCGGTTCCTAATCGCAGGGGCAACAGGCGCCAACCCTGCTGTGCCAGCAGCTGTGCTGCCATGCCACAGCTGTCCCCACACCATCTCCTGCCCCCACGCCGTCTCCTGCCCCCACACCATCTCCTGCCCCCACGCCGTCTCCTGCCCCCACGCCGTCTGCTGCCCCCACGCCGTCTCCTGTCCCTTCTGTCCCTCCTGGGGTCCCTTGGCCTCGAGGTCTGCTCCCACCCTAACCTCTCCGACCGCATGGAGGGGCAAGCGGCTGAAAACCCCTGAAGGGCTGCACTGTGAAGGACGGGACTTCACCAGCACGCAGAGCCTCAGGCTAAACTCTGCAACACAGCACACGGCCTCCCGTTCCCGTTCCTGAACCCCGAGGACGCACTGGCTGATTGTGACACGCACGCCCTCTGAGCCCAGATGTCCCTTCCTAACACGCCAGCAGCAGCCACTGCGGATTGTTGGCCTCTTTGCGGTTCTGCCTTAAGCTGACGGTTTGGTGATGTTGGTGCTGGAACTTCAAACCTCGGTGTGGAAGGAAGGGACGCCGGGGCCTCCTGGCCTGCCCGAGGTCATGCCTCCCTCTTGCCTGAGGTTACCCCTATTCTAGGGACACCCTTAGAAATGGCAGCATTGCTGTAACTGGCTGATTCAAACAGAGGGCTCTCCAGAGTGGAATGCGTTTCTGCATTGGGGTGCATGGCACAAGAACCTCCTTGATTCACAGGCAGATGGACCTGCTGGCTGAGGGTCTCGCTGTCATCTAAGGATGACTAAAAGCAGAGCAAGGTGGTTTCTGCCCCCACAGTTGTTGATCAGTTTCACGTGTCTGTCCCGTTTGGCTTGAAAAACTAAGTAAGGGGCGAACCTGAGCCCCAAAGTCATGCATGGCTGTATTTAACTCAGTCCCCGGTAACTGGAAGGTGGAGGTCACAGTCTTCACTGTCCCCGGTATCTGTGGATGTCACAGTCTTCACTTTAAAGGTGACTGGGTTAGCCTCAGAGGGTCGGCCTGCAGCCTCCCCGGCCCAGTGTCTGGCAGAGCTTTGCCAAGTGGCTCCCAGAAAGTTACCGCCCAAGGGCATCTCACGCAATCCTTCGTGAAACTCTTCGATACCCAGGAATATTAACATTGCTGTTTAAACCACATCTTGTTTATCCTCGTAAATTCTAAGCAGGAGGTGGAAAGCACATTACAGACAGCCTGTGGCACTCACACAAACACAGTAAAGCTTCCTGATTTGGTTCCAGTCCTGGACCAGTCCTGGACCAGCAGCTCCTTGGAGTGGCGGTGAGATGTGAGGACCCCCAGGCCGGCTTCCCTGGGCGGGGAGAGCTAAGCCGCCTTGGCAAGTGCCCATCCTCTTCCTCCTCCCTCCCCTCCTCCCCTGTCTTCTTTTTTACTGGGAGAAAATGCTTTATAGTTTCCGCTTGGTCCTCGGCCCAGGGAGGTCTCGTGGTTGGAGGGAGAGCTTAGACAGAGGCTGCAAGGCTGAGAGTGGGCCCTGCAAGGCAGCCGCTGCTGTGAGGCTCCTGGTCAGCTGGAGACCCTGCCTGGCCAGCGGGGTATGAGGTCAGGGGTGGCCTGCCTTCCAGCCAGTCTTGCTGCCTTTGTCAGGAATGGTTTCAGGAAGTCACAGAGATGGGGTCTGGGCAGGCAGAACCAAGGTGTGCAGACCAGCAGGGCTCCGTTATTCTTGGGGCTCAGGGTCAGTGGCAACCAGCGGCTAACAGCAAAGAGGGTGTGGGGCTGGTCCTGGAGGCAGGGACAGCCAGACACAGGCTGCAAGCAGGGCTGGGGGCCCCCAGACTGTTCCTCAAACACCAAGGGCGCAGAAGGCCAGCAGCGAGAGCCCTGGGTGCCCCGGGGGCGACTTCTGGACCCGCTGGGCTGTTTCCGCACCCGGCTGCCCTCCCTCAAGCGTGCAGCCGGGTGTGGCTCCCTCAACCTTGGCGCCGACCTCCGTGTCTTCGCGCTCTCTCTCGACCTTCCTCATCCGCGGGGTCAGGGGTCACACGGCACCATCGCCTGGGTCTCCGAGCAGGGAGAGTCGAGTGCTGACTCTGCCAGGAGGCTGGAAAGGTTACCTTAGGTGGAAAAGTATCTTCAGCCATCTCAAGCTCCCTGAGAAGGTGACGAAAGTTATCCCGAGAATCCAGAAGTGCGACGAGAAACAGATCATAAGGTTGATTCAGACGGGTGTTTAGGAACTAGGAACGCAGTTTAATTGAATTTTCTGGTGAACGCATGATTAACTGGAAAACCCTTTTTTCTGTTGTATTTTGTTGAAAAAGATCTCGCTGAAATTATACCTGTTGTCCTTCTTAGGAAGTAGATAAAAACAAAGAAACAAAAAAGCTCCTGTCTCTGATGGCTGGAGTCTTAGCTGGTTTCCCCTCGAGCAGGCAACAAAGGCTTCTGTGTGGGCGGCGCCTTTCGGGATGGGGGCCTTGACGCACGTGTGGGGCTCTGGGGTGGAGGCACAGAGGGGCTGAGAGCCGAGGCCGGGATGCCTTCATGGATTGGTTATCATGGCCGCGTCGCAGACGACCCCAACACTGAGCAGCGTCCAGCAGCAAACGTGCACCTCATCCCCAACACTGAGCAGCGTCTGCAGCGAAGGAGCTGCGTGACCTCCCTGGGTTTGATGGGCTCAGGGCCTCTTGCTAGTGTGAGGCTAGCTGTCGCTGTGTCTCAGGCACTGCCATCAGATCCAGGCACATGGGAGAACCCTCTCCAAGAGAACTCTACTCCAGGAGAACCCCCCTCCCAGGAGAACTCCCCCAGGAGAACCCCCCCAGGAGAATCCCCCCAGGAGTAGCCCCCTCCAGGAGAACCCCCAACATCCACAAGCCCCCATAACTGGCTGTCAGCCGGAATCTCAGCTTCCTGCGTGGCAGCCAGCTCCCCTCCCAGCGCGGAGGGAGAGTGGACAGCCTTAGATGCACGCTGTGAGCACCAGGGGGTGAGGTCACTGGGGCCGTCTAGAGGCTGCCCAGCCCAGCAGGCAGCATGGCCACCTTTATGGGCAAACCCTTCTGGAGGCCTTTGCAGCGAGTCTTGGGGCTGCTGACTCCACAGACGAGGAGAGGCCGAGGAGAGGCCGAGGAGAGGCCATGGCTCCTTTCTGCAGGGAGTAGTGGCCGAGCGAGAGACGGTAGAGAGGACTCAAGCAGGTCCACAGAGGTCCCCACATGCTGGGGATTCCTGGGGCCCTCACTCCTCACAGTGCCACGAGTCTGGCCCACTGGCCTTCGCCCAACCTGGCCCTTCTCAGCAACATGCAGTAGAGGCGCCCAGGTCTACAGAGAGGGCATGCCTAGGCGGGCCGGTTCCATGGAGAGGGGCCTCCTGTCTGCTTCTGGTTCCTGGTGAGGGACGCCCCCGGATGTTCTGCTCCTAACGGGACCGCCCTGCTGAGGGCTGGGGAGCCTGAAACGCTGTGGGTTGAGACTGAGGGCTTGTCCATGGGCCCCCAAAACCAGGGCACACGTGATGGGCGTGCCTCCCAGACAGGAGGGAGGCACTGTGCGGGGGGGCAGGAGCCTGGAGAGAGGGAGGTGGCTGAGCAGGCCGGAAGGGGGTACTGGGGCTGCTCCCAGGCCGAGGGCAGCCAAGGGGACCGAACATGGCTCCTTCCCAATCTCACTCTCCCCGTCTGTCTGTCCCGATCTCACTCTCCCTGTCTGTCTGTCCCATCTCACTCTCCCTGTCTGTCTGTCCCGATCTCACTCTCCCTGTCTGTCTGTCCTGATCTCACTCTCCCTGTCTGTCCCGATCTCACTCTCCCTGTCTGTCCCATCTCACTCTCCCTGTCTGTCTGTCTGTCTGTCCCGATCTCACTCTCCCTGTCTGTCCCGATCTCACGCTCCCTGTCTGTCCCATCTCACTCTCCCTGTCTGTCTGTCCCAATCTCACTCTCCCTGTCTGTCCCGATCTAACTCCCCCTGTCTGTCTGTCCAGATCTCACTCTCCCTGTCTGTCTGTCCCATCTCACTCTCCCTGTCTGTCCCGATCTCACTCTCCCTGTCTGTCCAGATCTTGGCCGATCAGGACAAGCTGCTCCCTTCAGCTGCTCAGGTTCAACCTCTCAAGACTCCGGCGACTTGGTGGCACAGCCTTGTACTTCCCCTGTCCACCTCCTCACCACCATCCTCTGCCAGGGGCCCACAGGCCGCCTTGTCCAGCCAGCAAGGACTCGCTACCTCTCAGGCTCCCGGCCCAGCCCCGGGCACCTTCCGCAACCCTGGTCTGCACAGCTCCAGACCCTGCTCAGAAGCCGCAGAGTCGGGAAACCTTGTGGCATGTGGCTGTGCTCAGAAGGCACGACCAGCCCCTCTGCCAGCCTGAAGTGGCCAGGTGTGTGCAGGGGCTTGAGGGGGACGGGGAAAGGCCAGGAGGGTCTGTCTGGTTGGTGAGTCCAGTCCCCTCAGCTCTGCCCCGGGTGCCTTGCGTAAGAGCAGGGGCTGTCCCGTGTTCACAGGTCACGGGGCATCGTGACCATCTCAGACGTGGGCCTCCATGACACGGGCGTGACATGATTGAAGAGGAAGCCCTGAGCTTCAGGCATGGGGCGCTGGGTGACGTTTAATGATGTTCCTCAGGAAATTCCTAATGATCGGTGAAATCGAGGATCTATTTTCCGAGAAGGTGCCAAGAAAAGAACTCCCCACCAGGGTGCAGAAAGTCTCCTCCTTCTCCACGTGCAGGCTGGAGGGGTGTGGAGCCCTCCCTGAGCACCGGGGACCCCTGGAGACCCCTGCGGACCCCTGGAGACCACTAACATCCCTGAGATCCCTGCCAGCCTCCAAGGGCAGCTCCGACCAGGCAGGAGGCCCCAGCCTTGAAGCCCACAGTGAAAAGCGTCCAGAAGAGAATCCGAGGCTCTGCTCAGAGCCAGTGAAGCCCAGGAAGCTCGTGGTGCCCAAATCTCAGGCAGGGGGTGGAGTTGGGAGCAAGAAGGCGGGCACCCCCTACCCCAGCATCTGCCGTGTGGATGGGAACTGCACGCTATCCGCCATGAAGATGGTGAGGGTAGCGATTCACAGTGTGTTTTCCTGGGTGGGCGGGAAAAGACCTTTCCTGTCTGCCGTGGCCAATGGCCTCTCCCTCCTCTCAGCTGCTCAGATTCCACTGAATCTTGACCTTAAGGGGCCTAAAATCTTGACCTTAAGAGGCCTGTTTGTTGTTAGTTGATAGATACCTGGACCAGGGATCTCCAAGTAGGGCAAGAGTCTCCACAGGACTGTGATAGCCGGGCATGGTGGTGATGGCGCCTGTGGTCTCAGCTACTTAGGAGGCTGAGGCGGGAGGATCGCTTGAGCCCGGGAGGTCACGGCTGCTCTAAGCCGAGATTGCGCCACTGCACTCAGCCTGGGCAAGAGAGCAAACCCTGTCTCTAAAACAAACACACGGAAAACGAAAGAAGACGAAAGAAGAGCCTGTGTTCGTGTGTTCGTGGGTTCGTGGATTCATGTGTTCATGGGTTCGTGGGTTCGTGGATTCATGGGTTCGTGGATTCCTGGGTTCATGGGTTTGTGGGTTCGTGGATTTGTGGATTCCTGGGTTCGTGTGTTCATGGGTTCGTGGGTTCGTGGATTCCTGGGTTCATGTGTTCGTGGGTTCATGGATTCCTGGGTTCATGTGTTCATGGGTTCATGGATTCGTGGGTTCGTGGGTTCGTGGATTCCTGGGTTCGTGTGTTCATGGGTTCGTGGGTTCGTGGATTCTTGGGTTCATGGATTCCTGGGTTCGTGTGTTCGTGGGCTTCTTTGGGTGCCACATAGAACATTTGTGGGTGTGGATTTTAGCAGGGAAGGAAAAAGGCACAGGAAGAAGTAGGGGTGCAGAGGCAGCTACAGTTTCTCAAGATATAATTTTAGTGTTATGGAAGGTTAAGGGCAGGCATTGATAGGAGTAGCTTCACTTTTCTGTGAGCTGAGAACGGGACCATCGGTCCACTGGGTCCTGTGTGGTGCTGACCTCTGTGGTTGGGGCCTGGGCCTGTGACGTGGTCCGCTGGGTCCTGTGCAGCACTGACCTCTGTGGTTGGGGCCTGGTGGTGTGGGCTGCTGGGTGTCTGTGGATGGCTGCATTTCAGTCTTGAATGCTGAGAAACTCCCCGCAGTCCGAGGATGCCTGGCCGTGGTGTTCTCTCTGATGATGCCACATGTATGATCCTCCTGGGACCACATTCTCACGGCAAGGAGAGGGAAGAACACAGTACTCCCTGCTGAGAATAAGACGCCTCTTCGTGATGGCAAGCCTGATAACTTGGCGATTAATCCTCAGTGCCAAGAATCCTCATGCCGAGAGGGACAGGTGCTCCTGTGTTTGGCTCTGGGCACTCAGTCGACACCTCTGGTTACGGTGACACAGGAGAGTGTCGCTGGAGAGGGTGGTGGCGTCCCAGGCTGTGTCTGCTCTGCCGGGCCAAGGCGTGGTCACCTGGTGCCCAGGGAGTAGAACAGGAAGTGCTCAATTACCAGGCCCCTGACAGGCCACGTGTGGGGGCACAATTCATTCATAAAGCAGGGCACGTCCTGCAGGTCCCCCCGGAATGGCCCTGCTCCGCTGGGAGCGGCGGGGGGTAGGGACGGCAGTTCCCTGACCTGCAGGAGGGAGCGGAAGAGGCTGGCAGGCCTGTGCAGGGGAGTCAGGAGGTGGGCGGAGGACGGACCCCGTGGTGAGGACTGAGCTCTTGCCGTCCTGGTGGCCTCATCCCATCTGGGCTACAGCATGGTCAGTGCCTTTCTTAGAGGGCACCTAAAATGAGAGCTGCCTGGAGATTTGATGCCATCAGGAACTTACTGCTAAACTTGTATGTGTGGGGATAGTCTGACGGTAATGTTTTCTTTAAAGATTCTTACTTTTCAGAAACAAATGCCAACATATTTTTATAATGAAATAGTAGAATGTCCCGAATTTGCAGGGAACGGGGAGGTGGATGAAACAAGGGGCGTGAGTTGGCCCCTGGGAAGCCGGACGACGGGTGCTTAAGAGGTCTGTTGTGCCATTCTCTCTACTTCTGTTTGTGTTTAAAATTTTTCCATAATATAAAATCAGACCGGGCGCAGTGGCTCATGCCTGTAATCATAGCACTTTGGGAGGCCGAGGAGGGTGGATCACTTGAGGTCAGGAGCTTGAGACCCGCCTGGCCAACATGGTGAAACCCCGTCTGTACTAAAAATACAAAAATTAGCCAGGCATGGTGGCGGGCGCCTGTAATCCCAGCTACTCTGGAGGTTGAGGCAGGAGAATCACTTGAACCCGGGAGGTGGAGGTTGCAGTGAGCGGAGACTGCACCACTGCACTCCAGCCTGGGTGGGACAGAGCGAGACTCTGTCTCAAAATAAATAAATCAATATATAAAAATAAAAATTTCCACAACATAAAATCGAAAATAGTCCCAGAGTAGAAGTTGCCCATTCATATTTTCTGTGTCCTCATTCTGAGAGCTGAAAATATCTGCAAGACAAGGGCTCATGAGACCCTCTGTGTAAAACCCAAGGCTCGCAGAATCTCCATCCACCACCACGTCAGCCTGCCGTTGCCACCTTCCCCCAAGTCAGCTCGGCTGTCTATGCCAGACTCCTCCACAACTCTCCACACTATTTGGTATATAACATGCTCAACAAAATGCAGCTCTTATCACCATCAACTTATTTTCCATGACAGGAGTTTTGACAGGGGTTAGGCGGAAAAAGTATGAGGTTAGAGGAAGGGATGACCAAGGATGCAGAAACAGGCACTAAGGGCACCAGAACTAACCTTTGCTAATTTACGGCGTATCGTGGGCATTCAATAGATTGCCTATGGTAAGGAGTTTAAACTTGCGTATTGAAGTAGCCCCACATTAAAATAATAATAACCAATGGGTTGAAGATTATATTGTCGGCAAAAATTTTATGTTGGACTCATCCTAGTTTGTACTTTCAGCTTGAGCATCAGTGGAAATTGGGAAGCTCATCTCATCTTCCGACACCATAGTTCTAAGGGAACGAGCAGAAGGAATGTGTCTCAGGTCTCAGGGGTGCTTACAAATCCCCACAAATACCTCTGCTTATGTCGAATTAGGGCATCGAGGAACTTCTTACCACTTAGAGAATAGGCCTGATTGCCAAAATAACGTTCAGACTCTGTAAATATCAGCCCGCTGGCCTCGAGTAATTCCCCCCGTGCTTAAGAAGGCCGAGCATTAGGAAACGTGAGCGTTAAGAAGCCTGAGTGTTGGCCGGGCGCGGTGGCTCCGCCTGTAATCCCAGCGCTGTGGGAGGCCACGGCAGGTGAATCACAAGGTCAAGAGATCAAGAGATCAAGACCATTCTGGCCAAGACGGTGAAATCCCATCTCTACTAAAAATACAAAAATTAGCTGAGCGTGGTGGTGCACGCCTGTAGTCCCAGCTACTCGGGAGGCTGAGGGAGGAGAATTGCTTGAACCCAGGAGGCGGAGGTTGCAGTGAGCCGAGATCACACCACTGCACTCCAGCCTGGTGACAGAGCGAGACTCCACTAAAAAAAAAAAAAAAAAAAAAAGCGAGAGGTTTGAAGAGTTAGATCTTTAAGTGCCAGTCACCAAGTCGTCCTGTCATTTTAAATAAGTCAAGCATTAAGGAAGATTTTCTATGGATTTTTTATTATAAAAATAATCATTGAGGAAGAATTGCCTATTAATTTTTTTCCTTTTTTCTGTTTTTTGTTTGTTTGTTTTTATTTAAGACAGGGTCTCACTCTGTTGCCCAGGCTGCAGTGCAGTGGCTCAGTCACAGCTCACTGCAGCCTCAGCCTCTTGGGCTCAAGTGATCCTCCTGCCTCAGCCTCTCAAAGGGCTAGAATTACAGGCACATGCTACCAGGCCTAGATAATGTGTGGGTTTTTTTTTTTTTTAAGATTTTTGTAGAGATAGGGTCCCACTATGTTGCCCAGGCTGGCCTTGAATTCCAGGGCTCAAGCAATCCTCCCACTTCTGCTTCCTGAAGTGCTGGGATTATAGGCATGAGCCACTGTACATGGCCAGAATTTTATTTTTCCATGATAAAAATTATAGCAACATTATAAAACTTTTAGGCATATGAGAAAAATATTACACCTAATCTTACCACGCTACCTCATAATTAGCATTTGGTGTTCTTATTTCTGCCTTTTGTCTTATACATTTTTAACCTTTGCCATAACCAAGATACAGAGGAGTTTTGTGTTCTGCTTTTTTCTAAATATCTAAGCATTTTCCTCTCATGTGATTCCATAACCCGCTTAACCACTTCTTTAAATGGCAACATTACTGTGGTGATCAGTTGTATTTGTCAATTTGGCTAAATTGTGGTGTCCAGTTGCTTGGTCAAACACTGATCCAGATGCGAAAGTTTAAAATACGTTATTAAAATTCGCCGTCAGTTGACTTTAAGTAAAGCAAATTACCCTCTGTATTCAATCAGTTGAATCCTTTAAGAGTACAAACAGATTTACTGAAGAAGAGGGAATTCTGCCTCAAGACTACACCATAGAAATCTAGTCCAACTGTTCAGCCCACTGGCCTGCCCTGTGGATTTTGTTTTAGAGTTTCCAGACCCCACAGTTGCACGGTCCAATTCCCTAGAATAGGTTTCTCTCCCTCTCTCTCATGTTTGTGTATGTGTGTGTGTTTATATTTGCGTATGTGTATATGTTTATATTTGTGTATGTGTGCGTGTGTTTATATTTGCATATGTGTGTTTATATTTGTGCGTTTACATTTGCGTGTGTTTATATTTGCATGTGTGTTTATATTTATGCATGTGTTTACATTTGCGTGTGTGTTTATATTTGCATGTGTGTGTATGTGTTTATATTTGCATGTGTGTGTTTATATTTGCGTATATGTATTTATATTTGTGTGTTTATATTTGTGTTTATATTTGCGTGTGTGTTTATATTTGTGTATGTGTGTGTTTATATTTGCATATGTGTATATTTGTGTATGTGTGTTATATTTGCGTATGTGTGTGTTTATATTTGTATATACATGTGTTTATATTTGCATGTGTGTGTTATATTTGCGTATGTGTTTATATTTGCGTATGTGTATGAGTTTATATTTGCATGTGTTTATATTTGCGTATTTGTGTGTATGTGTTTACATTTGCATATGTGTGTTTATATTTGTGTGTATGTGTTTATATTTGCATGTGTGTTTATATTTGTGTGTGTATGTGTTTACATTTGTGTGTTTTATATTTGCATATGTGTTTATACTTGCATGTGTTTATATTTGCATGTGTGTTTATATTTGCGTGTGTATGTGTTTACATTTGCGTGTGTGTATGTGTTTACATTTGCGTGTGTATTTATATTTGCGTATGTGTGTATGTGTTATTTGCGTATGTCTATGAGTTTATATTTGTGTGTTTATATTTGCGTATGTGTGTTTATACTTGTGTGTGTATGTGTTTACATTTGTGTATGTGTGTTTACATTTGCATGTTTTCTATTTGCATGTGTGTGTAAACTTGCGAGTGTGTGTTTACATTTGAGTATGTGTGTTTATATTTGGGTGTGTGTGTTTATATTTGCATATGCATGTGTTTATATTTGCGTGTGTGTTCACATTTGCGTGTGTGTGTTCATATTTGCATATATCCTGCTGGTTCTATTTGTGTGGAGAACTCTGACTGATACAATTATATTCTATTGAGTTCTTAAATTTATTTAATTGCTTCGCCATTGTTGGATATTTTAGCTTTTTCCAAATTATGCTACTAAAATAATACATCAGTAAATATATGTACACGCTTGTTCATATTTTGGATGACTCTACATTAGACTAGATTCTTAGACATTGAATTATCATACTAACAGTGTGCCCACATTGTTGGCATACATATTTTCTTCTGCCAACACCAACAATGTAATCTTCAACTCATTGGTTATATTTTTAAAAATGTGAGCCAGCTCCATAAATAAATCCAAACCCCTCATCATGGGTTACACCTTCACTGCTTAGTCCATGCCAGACTTTGTCTAGCTACAGGGAGCTTGCAAAAAATTAAAATAAAGAAACATAAAATTCAAAAGAAAGAAAATGAAAATAGAGCACTCCAGGCAAGGGAACAGCAAGTGCAGGAGGAAGGTCTTTAGGTAAAAACAGTGAATCCCCAGCAGCCTGCACCAGGATGCAATCCATGCACTGCTTCGAGAGAGACTTACAAAAACAATTAGTAGTTTAATGTGTCTGAGAATTTTTGTGCAAATAGATGTCATCTTTCATCAAAACTATGTACAGTACACTTAGGAAAAAAGTTTAGTTGCAAGCAACTTCACATTCAAAAATTTTTACATGTATGAATACACAACATGCCCCAATTCACATTGGTTGCACTTCTGACTCCTTCCAGCCTCTGAGGAAGCCTAGAGGACATGATGCAATTATGTTTTCATTCCTTGGCCACTGCTCTGGTCCAGAAGTCGTCTTCCGGAAACAAGTTTCTTTGGTTCCAATTTACCCATATCTTCCTTCCTAAAGTAAATCCCTACAACAACCCATGCTGGTTTGTGTGTGTGGTGGGGGGCGGTGGGGGTGGGGGGTACAAAAATACAAATGTAAAAGTAGACAGGGAGATGCCATTATTTCTTTCTTTCTTTCTTTCTTTCTTTAGAGACGGTCTTGCTCCGTTGCCCAGGCTGGAGTGCAGTGGTGTGATCTTGGCCCACTGCAACCTCCCCGTCCCAGGTTCAAGCAATTATCTGGCTACAGTCTCCCAAGTAGCTGGGACTACAGACACCTGCCACCACGCCCGGCTAATTTTTTTATTTTTTTATTTTTATTTTAGTAGATACAGGGTTTCGCCATGTTGGCCAGCCTGGTCTCGAACTCTTGACCTGAGGTGATCCACCCGAAAGGAGCTGGGATTACAGGCGTGAGCCACTGTGCCTGGCCGATGCCTTTATTAATCACAGATATAAAAGGAATTTGGGTGGCTCGGCATCTTGAAAGGAGAAAGGAAAGAGTCTCCACTTCTGACCTTATGAAAAGGTAAAATGCCTTGTTTTTGCTATGAACATGGTGTGCGA
The DNA here is from genome assembly GCF_009828535.3 of Hylobates moloch. Taxonomy (NCBI): domain Eukaryota; kingdom Metazoa; phylum Chordata; class Mammalia; order Primates; family Hylobatidae; genus Hylobates; species Hylobates moloch. Next base: position 691,328 of record NW_026652280.1, on the reverse strand, counting down.
GTGAAGCTGACATGGCGGGGGGGGAGGGGCACATGAAGGGTCTCGGGTCATGTGCACGCCTTTCTGTTCCTTTGAGGTGAGGGTCCCCGGTCATGTGCACCTGCCTTCTTGTTCCTTTGGGTCTTTACTGGAGCTCATTTCTGGGCTTGTTCTAACAGCCATTCCGGAGAAGTCACTTGGGGAAAGGAGGAGGAACAAGAGAAGGTGTGGGACGTAGCGAGGGACCACCACAGAAACAGACAGGGCTTAGCTGCAGCAGGTTCTGGAGGGACCGTGGCTGCATCAGAGGAGCTCCGAGGGGACTAACTTAGTGTGCCCTGTGCATTTGTGTGAGATCCGTCAGCCTCCCATCTGCGTGCCCCACCGCCTGGACTATCCTTGCTTCCAAAAGTGCCCCATCCCTTTCTCATCTACAGAAGCTTAAACTGTGGTCACACGTGGCCTCTGAATTCCTTCTTCTAAGCCAGGGCTTTGCAACTTTTTTAAAACTGAGACCCACAATAAGAGGCACATTTTACATCACAACCAGCACGTACATGCAGAAGTGAAAGAAGAGTTTGTGAAACAACACTCCCTCTGATGAGTGATTCCCTGATAGAAATCACAGCTTCCATTATGATCATAGAAATAGGTGCTTCCATGCTGCTCTGTTCCTTTTTGAAAAAGCTCGTTAGGACTCATTAAATTGATTTCACAACCAGCTGTTTCACAAACACGTCTAAGTCGTTGCAGCCTGGAAGCTGCTTCTCTGCGGAGGCTGCGGCAGCACTGACCCGAGGGCCCGTCCTCATTTCCGCCTCTTCCCGGCCTCTCTCACACGGGTCGTGAAACCCACTGGGTCCCCATCACCCCATCCCAGAGGACTCTCTTCTTCTGTCCCCACCCCACAATCCTCCTGCTGTACCTTTCCCCAGGCCCCACCGAATTGCGTGGTGTCAGTGACTCGCCTCGGTGCCCGGGCACCCACCCCTGGCCGGCGCCAAGCCCGGCCTCGTCCTCGTCGCTCTGGCCTCGGGCTGTGGGATCTGCCCTTCATTCTGTAAAGCCTTTTGTGTCCCTGAAACTCTTCCTTTGTTGCGATGAGACTAAGGTGTGAGACAGGATTACAACAGACCAAAATGCAGCCATGTCTTAGGCCTGGAATTGTGGGTGACTGGTAGCATATTCCTTATATATTTGCATTGCATTTTCCAACTTGTCTCCAATGGATCATGTTACTTTTAGGACCAGAAAGAAAGCTGACGTTAGGATGAGAAGAAATGGAAAGGCGTTGCTGGTCCATCTGTCTGGGTCTCGCTGGTGCCGCCCCGGTCAGGGGGTGCTGTCTGCAGGTGGTCTCTCCCGGAGCCTGTGCCCACTTTCAGTGAGGAGCAGGAAAGCCCAAAGCTGTTGCTGGCGGCTGGTGGCACTGCTGCGGGGGGCTCCACGCAGCGGGGCCACTGCTGCCCCTCAAGGGCACCGTGGGGGCTCTCAGTCTGCGGGCCTGGCGAGTGCCTTCCTGGCACAGATGTTTTTATATGTTTGTTCCATCTATGTCTGGCTAAGCCGCCTCTTTCTAAATGCAGGGCCTGTGCACACATTTGCTCTGGGGATTCTTTTCCACTTTGAAAGGCAGTTCTCGGCAGGGCTGGCTGTGTTTCCTTTGCGATGTGAGCTGCGCGGTGTCGGATGTCACAGATCTGGGGTGTTGGGGACGTGGAGGAGGGAGGCGCAGGCCTCTGCTCGCCAAGGCGGATCCCAGCCCGTCTGCAGCCTCACCTCCTGTTTCAGTGGCCATGCTGATGATGTCATCCACATACCGAAGTGAACATGCTATTTCCTGACCTAAAGTCGGCCAAGGGGAGCGGGCAGGTCTGTGTGAATCTTCCTTTCCCCCTGAGATGGCGAAGTCAACACAGAAGACGTGGTTTCCCTGAGCTCCAGCCTCTGGGCTCTGAGCTTCCCCCCCAGCTCCCTCCACTTCTCGGCTTTCTGTCTCCTCCATTTGTCTAAGGGAAGAGATGGAAGAAGTGTGGCCTGGGTGGATTCTGGCCCTAAAGTGAAGCATAAAGGAATAAAGAGAAAGAACAGGACGTCTCCATGAGCTCAGGGCAGGCAAAGCTTCCTCAAATAGGACACAGAAAATCCAAGCCATACAGGAAAAGGTTAATCTCATTTGACTTCGTTAAAATGATAAACTTTTGTTCATCGAAAGACATCATTCCAAAAAGAAAAGGCAAGTCAGACTCAGAGATTGGTGGTCCATGCAGCCAACAAATAACCAGAATATATATAAAGAACACTTACAAATCCACAAGAAACACGCTAACAGCTCTATTTTTTTAATGGGCAGAATACTGGCACAGGAGGTGAGGGCATCCAAATGGTCAGTCCACATTGGAAAGGTGCTCAGTGTCACCATTCATCAGGAGGACAACCACGAGATGCCATCATCCCCCCACAGAAGGCTTGAAGCCGAGAGGACTGACGGGGCCAGTGTCAGAGGGGGTACGGGGCAAACAGCCCACGCGTTGTGGACAGAAGCCTCAGTGGACGCAGCCGCCTTGGAAGCGCTGGTTATTGGTGATTCTCTGCAGGTGGTCCCACCTGGGTGCCCCCACTGGCTCGCCACTCTTCCCGTGAGCTTAGGGGCAGGCAAAGATTTCTTACACAGGTCTCGGAACATCATCGCACTCCACTGCGTCTTGGAAAGCAACCCTGTCCACGGCTTTGTTTTCTGCTCCACCCGTGTGGCTGTTACCTGTGGCACCTAAACATTGCTCAAGAACCTGGCAGCAGCTGCAGCCATGCTCCCGCCAGGCTCCTGATAAGATTGGAACTCACATGCAACGCTGAGCGCCATCAGCTGAGATTTGCGCCTTAAAGCTGCTTCTTATGCTAACATTTTTTTTTTGCAGCATGGAACTGAGAAGTGTCCTAAATGTGGAAAATTGAATTGGGTCTCAGAAAAAAACCAGTAAGTGCCTCTTCAATAATTAACAGATGGAGATCCATACCAACAGCAAAGTTAATCAACGCAAAAAGGTGGTGCAGGACGGACAAACAGAAACTCAGGAGCTCCTTTTAGAAACCAGAGGGTCCTGGCGGGCACACTCACGACGTCCTTGGGTCACTAAGCTGGGGCATGCGCCACGTCACCTGGCCACGGTCTCTTCCTCAGATTTGCCATGAACCTCACCTGGCGTCCTCAAGTACACTTTGACCACGTGGGCATCAGAACATCAAGTGGGAAACAGGCATGAATTTTCCACTCCAGGATCCTGGAAAGAGAAGCACTTGTTCCTAGAGAACCTGCTTATTCTGATCTTTGGGTAACTAGGTAATTCTTTCTAAATCCTGCTGAAGGTGAAGAATATTGTGTTCCATGTCTTAAAAACACATAGGAAGAACACCGTTCTTTCTGAAGCCAGAAGGGAAATACATCAACAGCTCAGGTGAGGTTTCCCTATGGTGCTCAGCCGATTTAGATAACGTGGTGTCTGAGGCCAGCAGTACATGCTCTCACCTTCACCGTCTGAGTGCAGCGGGACACGCCCTCATCCTCACCATCTCAGTACAGCAAGACGCACCCTCACCTTCACTATCTCAGTACAGCAGGACACACTCTCACCTTCACTGTCTCAGTACAGCAGGACATGCTCTCACCTTCACCGTCTCAGTACAGCAGGACATGCCCTCATCCTCACCATCTCAGTACAGCAGGACACGCCATCACCTTCACCGTCTGAGTACAGTGGGACACGCCATCACCTTCACCATCTCAGTACAGCAGGACACGCCATCACCTTCACCGTCTGAGTACAGTGGGACACGCCCTCACCTTCACCGTCTGAGTACAGCAGGACACGCCCTCACCTTCACCATCTGAGTACAATGGGACAGCGCTCTCACCTTTGCAGTCCCGGTGAGTGATCTATGGAGCTGGTGCTTTTTTTTTTTTTTTTTTTTTGGTGGAGTGTCTGAAAAATCTCTCCAGTGGTGGTGGCTGGGGTGAGTTATCAACATGAAGCACATTGGACTGAAGTATATGAGAAAAAGCCAGGCCTGCAGAAGACAGGCTGATGGAAGCCCACAGAAATGAGTGAAACTGAAGGCGGGGCGGAGGTTGCCCCTGACCTTAGCTACACACACCCCTCAGAGCTGTTTCTCAAAGATGTTTACACTAGCAAGAGGCTCAGCGTTCATCGTTTATAACAGCTTCTGGGAGCCACGGTTGAGTTTACCGTCTGGCCTTTCAGTACTTATGTATGCAGGGTGGCAACTCAAGCTGTCATGGTCACAGAATTAAGAGGGACGAATGTGGACAGGTAGGGTTTCATTTTCCATATCCCTCCAGCAAGCAGGATGGGTGAAGATGGGGACACTTTCTTCCCGTGCTTGAGAGCCGACTTCTTAGAGGCCTTAGTAGACATCCACCAAACATCCGACCACCACAGAGGGCGATGGGAAGACCCCCTCATCCAGGGCAAGCAGCTGCGGAGCTCACACGGGGTTGGGGCAAGGGCATCCCGCTGGCATGCGCTTGTGGCCACAGCAGGGGCCCTGGAAGAGAGACAAGAATTAGTCAACCCATGGTTTGTCGTCTGGCGGTGTAGTCTGATACTTGAGAGATGTGATCTTTATTTCAGAAACACCATCTGGCCATCAGCCCAATTCTTGACTTTTTGATTTCTCTCAAGATGATCATTAGGAGTGGTTTCAACAAGACTGAACACAGAATTTTAAGGACCCCAATCATGACTCAACCAGAGCCCTCACTGAATTCTTCATGAGTCAGCCCGGCCCTCCCCACTGACTTCACCCTAGCGGGCACCTGTCTTTCTTCTTTTATCACTTTTTGCTTCTCTTTTGGTTTCCAGCTCTGACTGAATTCAGACCCAACACCTTCAAATTCTTCCTGGCCGCCTCAGGGAAACCCAGAGGCAAATCTGAGTGCAGGGAGTGGGGGCTTCGCGTGGAGCTGGGGCTGCCCAGAGCTGAGAGGGACCTGAGACGCCGGCGCCTTCCCAGGGAGCTCTGGAGAGCGGCCTCAGGTTGGGGAGGAGGGGGTCTGCCATCTTCCCCTCTCTACGGGGAGGACTGCCTTGTGATGGGGGCTCAGGATCCACTCCAGGGCCCCGACCCCGAGGCAGAAGTGGGGGTGGTGCTTCCTGCCACCCCTCACCAGGCAGGGATGCCAGGGATTCTGCAGCCAGAGTCGAACCTACGTTTATCTAAATGGAAGGAGAGAGGCGTCTCTGGCCGGAGGAAGAGGGGAAGTGGCACCTCCCAGTGAAGAGGTCGTCCCCAAGCCACAAGGTGGCTGGTGGCCACTTCGGGAGGAGGCTCCGGGATCTGGGGAGGAAAGGCCAAGCGAGGTGGGTGTGCGTGCAGAGGACGCTCTGTTCAGATTCCTCCCCAAATAGTGACGGAGCTCCGGGAGCTGCCCTGTCAGGGATCTGTGGGGCGTGTGTGTTTCCTTTACCACCTCTGGAAACTGCGCTACAGTGGCAGTGAGTGGAGGGGAGGACCCCGCAGGAAGAAGAAAACAGCAAGCCACAGTGGTTCGGAGGAAAGGCCGGCAGTGGCACAAAGTGGGTCTGCAGGGGCAGGCGAGCTGCATCCCAAGCCCAGGAGAAGCCCCAGACACCGGGAGCTGGGCTGCCCTATGAGGCTGCAGACAGAGGTGGGGCCACCAATTCCAAAAGCAACTCCAAGACCTCAAGGCTGTCTTCCAATAAGCTCGGCCCTGGACACATGTCCTCCCACCAGGCGGGAGCAGGGCACCCTTAGCCAGGGCTGCAGGGAGGGCGGGCGGATGCCACGGGTGCTGGGCCCTGCTTCCCGCGACAGCAGCCCAGCTGCAGGTCACCGAGATTTGATGACAGGGAGCACGTGAACTCTGGGCTCACTCCAGCCCTCTTGGCTGGCTGCCGAATGCTGGCCACATGACATTTTGCAGTTCAGAACCCAAGTTGAAGAGGGGTATGTGGGACCCCTCAACAGCAGCAAGGAAACCCGTGGGCCATGGGCAATGCCTTGGTGCATTCAGGAAAAGGATCTCCTACCTAGAAGTGGAATCCAACCATATTATCAGTCAAGAGTAAAGAGAAAATGACGTTTTCGGACCGGTACAGAGGCTGCTAGAGGAAGTGCTTCACCAAAACGAGGCATCAGCCCTGAAGGAGGACCTGGCGCCACGACACAGGAGAGACACGGGGGGCTCTGGGGATGTGGGGAGGGGATCCTGGGTGACAGTGCAGGAGAGCTGAGGGCTTCCATGGGGGTCTGAACCAGCATTCTCATTGTATGGAGAGATTTCCATTTCTGACTGAGAGGTTGGGAGAGAATTGAGAATGGGTATATGAGCAAAGCCATTTGAAAATCAAGGCAGTTATTAATTCCAGGCAAAATATAATTTGTATAAGATGGGCCCTGTAATCATAATGCATTAGGCTACATTGGCTGCTGTGACAAAGGCCAAAATAATAGTGGTCTAAATAATCTAGAAGCTCACTCTCTCAGGAAGCTGTTGGCATGGAAGTGGATACAGCAGCTCTGCAGGGCCAGGCCTGGCTGTCCTGAGCATATGGCAGGCATCTGCTCACAATCTGCCCACCATCAAGCCCACACTTCCCTCAGGGAAGACCAGGGGAGGGATGTCTTTCCCCAGCCCATGTTCTGCCAGGAAGTTGTATGCTTCATGTCCACTCATGGGCACTGACCAATGGCCAAAGCCCAGTCCCACAGCCCACTGCAGAGGAGGCTTGCGCACCTGCCCACAGGCCCAGCAACACTGGGATTTCTATAAAAATGTCTCAAGGCAACTGGAGGACATTGGGCCTTGGATGTTATTAAGGGATGACCGCTAGTTTAGCTGGGTATGATAGCAATATTGTGGTGATATTGGTAAAAGCCCTTACCTGTAAGAAATACAAACAAAAGTGTTGATGGATGAGATGACACAGTGCCTGAGATCTGCTTCAGAATATCCCACATGTATTTAGGTATTACTCGTGTGATTAAGAAGTAAATTTTTTTTTAAGATCAAAGAATTTCTCCTGTCACGTCTAGAAGAGGAGGCTGGAAGGTGATGGGGGACCATGGGCATCCCTGTCCATGGGCATCCCCACAGCTGCTGTGAACACCCACAGATGAGCTGATGCCCACCCAGCGTGGGGTCCACCTCCACCTGGGCCCGATGCAGGAGGGGCCCAGGGAAGGAAGCAAACAGCCCTGGAGGTGGACATTTCCAACAGCCCCAAATAGTCACCCTCCCCAGCGGGACATTAGCAAATACCTATAACTTAGAAGTCATTGAAAAGCAGTGAAACACTTTTTTTTAAATTGAAGGTGAAAACCAAAAGGAAGTTTAGAGAATATTCCAAGTGAGCAGAGGGGGTGGCGGGATCACCCAAAAATGCTACTTTGTGGTTATGGTCGTTATAAGCATAAAATATATCTAAAATACTTAAAAGTTATCACTTTAATAAAAATAAAACAACAAAGAAATAGAAAAAGCCTTGCTGAAGCAAGAGAGGCTGATGTGCACAGGACGAACAGAAGTGAAGTGAAGAAGAACAAGGGAAACTGCATAGCCCGGGCCTGCGTGCACACCTGGCTGGGTTTACCACCCCCGTGAGGGCCTTGTGCCACATGCGGACACTGTCGGCCCAGAGGCCAGAGCTCCCCAAAGCCAGGACTGCCGCCTGGGGAAGTTACCCTTGGGGTGGGAGCGGTACCTCCCACGAGCTGCGATGGGGCTGTGTGTGCCGCCGGCACCTGGCATTGCACATTCCGTGTGTGTCCCAGGAGGACCCTGTGCAGTGACTGTTCCACACTTTCCACATTTGCTTCTCCTGCGAGCCGCAATGGGGCTGCGTATGCCGCCGGCCCCTGGCATTGCACATTGCGCGTGTGTGCCAGGAGGACCCTGTGTGGGGACTGTTCCACACTGTCCACATTTGCTTCTCTGGTAGCAGGTGAGCTCCAGGATCCCGTCAGCGCTACCTCCGCGGGTCTCCTGAAATAGTCAAAGAGTATGAACAGGTTAAAAGTTTTAACCCCTGAATAGCTGGGATGTAAAAAATGAAATCTGGCAAGTGATTAAACGAAATTACAGACCTAATTGCTTACACTTAAAATAATACTAAAGCAAATGTGAGATTATGTTTAACTTGGAGGACCAGCACCGTCGGCAACATGGTTCTGTTCTAATTTTTCACCAGGGAGGGCTCCACATTCCAGGCTGTTCATGCAGCACTGTTATGAAATGAAGTCCTCAGTGTCTGTGAAGTTCAAGTGTTTTAAATGGAGCAGAGGCCTCTCCAGGGATTGCCCACACCATTTCCACCTCCGTCCTGTTGGTAAGCCATCCCTGCTGCCATAAGCAGAGAGCAACCTTCTGATGCAGCGGCTAGATACCAGGAGGGCCACGGAAGCTGGGTCCCTGAGAGACTCTGAACCGCAGATCCAACTGGGGGATGCCAGGCGCTGACGGGACCACGGGGCCCTAAAAGGCAGAAACCGTGACTCCACGGGACTCCTCTCTTCTGCGACCTGCTCCAAGGCTGCCCCTGTGCAGAGTTCGGCCATGGGGCTGTGGCCCTGACCCCTCTGCCAGGCTGCCCACACCACTCCAGGGGACGTGGTTTCCACTGTGGGCAGCTGGTGCAGTGTGACTGTGGTGCAGGTGGGGCCTCTGGGCAGAGGACATGTTGGTAAACTGGGCTGCAGCAGGGCCCAGAGGTCGGGATTGAGGGGAGGCTGTGCCAGGTGACCTCTGCAAGGACCTGGGGAACTGCACACAAAATCGCAGAAAGAGAAGGATGTGGTTCTTAACTAGCTTCCACCCTGTCTTGCAGCCCCTGTGTTTACTTCCCAGTTGATCTTTAATTTCAGTTGCCAAAGCAGCTGTTTGCACCGTGCAGATGAGTCCCAGGGGCCTCAGACCCGCCCAGCCGCCCGCCCAAGGCGGGAATTGAGGCTGCGGCTGGGCTGGGCAGACGGGGTTGGGGGGCACAGCTCACAGGGCCCCCCACACTCCGCGCTGCCAAGTCTTCTTTTTCCAGTAGTCCCAAGCTAAGTTGAAGAAAGAAAAATATGAGGGAGGGAAAGAGACAAAGAGAGGTGAAAAAATATGGTCATAAATCTGGGACCTGTTTTTATTGGTGCTTCTATTTCAGATTTCCAGTTTGGAAAAATACTTTTTTATGCATCCCAGGCACCTTCGTGATGGTGGAATGATGATGATAAATGCAAAAAGTTTTTAAAAGTCCTTTTTATGCCCAGGAGAACAAAGCCTGGTACAGTGCAGCCACCTCAGGGCCTCTGTCATCCTTAGACTAAAGAAGGTTGGCTTGTCCAATTTAACTTTGCCCCATGCCTCCATGCCGGTGTGACTGTGCCAGGATGCCCTCGGGGCCCTGAGACCCCGTCCACGCCTGGCTGCGCCTCCCAGGTTTGTTTTAGGGAGCGGAGGTTGGCCAGGCGCCCTGTGGGAGGCTCAGCAGGGAAAGCGCCTGTTGTTGGGGAATAGCTCGGGGGAAGCGCTTTCAAATGAACTGCAGGGAACAAGTGAAGAGTGTGGACACTGGAGCACGGGGCAGTGACAAGACATAATGCGAGGTCTGCCATCCGAACGTGGACCCTGCGTCCCCTGAGGCAGGAGGCCGTGAACACAAGGCTGAGTTTGCGCCTCAGATTTGCGCCAGGTGATGGGACTTGCTGGGGCCTCCCTGCCCTGCCCGTGAAGAGACTGTTTTTGCCGTGAGTCTGTGCGCACGGTGGGTCTGCTGCGCCTGCATAGGTGGGTTTAATTGGCTCCAGCTGCACTGGCGGCTCCTCTCCTCCACTACGACGTGGCGCATGGAGTTATGGGTGGAGCCCTTTGAAGCAGCTGCAAGTCATTCTGTCGTATAAACTGAAATAAGAAGAGGGTGAAAAATCCAAGCCCGTGACTCTGCCCGCTCCACAGCTGTGCTCACACAGCTCCACGAGACGGCCGCCCAAACAAAGCTACCTCCGTGGGCCTTGGCCGGCTGACAAGAGGAAGGGAAGATTACTCTAAGCCCCAGGTATTCTGGTGAGCTGGAAGCTGGCCGGGAGGACTGGGCGCCAGTGACACCTCCAGCCAGCAGGCACATGCGGAGGCCCCATCCTGGGAGCGTGCCCAGGGGCGAGGGGTGTCCGGCCACCACCGACCACCAGCCGCCCAGGAGGCAGAGGTGACCTGAGAGGGGGCTGCTCGGTTCAGGGAGGAGCCCAGCCCCCAATGCGGGGCACGGATGGAATCTCTCAAGGTTCCCCGGGCATCCTGCCCACCCAAGCTGACTGCTAAGGTCATCGAAATGGAGCAGGAGCCCAGGCCTAGAGTGTCCAGGCCAAGTGACCACCATGAGTGTCTGAGAGGCCGGATGTGCAGGCTGGCTCCTGGCTTCTCACCTGAGCCTCCCCACCCCCTTGCCTCCACGTCTGGAAATGCCCGGTGCCCCAGCACGGCTTTGGGGAGGCAGCGGTGCTGAGTGCATGGGGCCGAGAGGATGGCTCTGGGCCAGTCGGGTGCTGGGACAGTGGCTGGCAGGGGACCCATTTGGAGAAGAGCCCACTGCCCTGAGCAGCTCCAGCTGCAGCTCCCGCCGCCCTCTTGTGAGGGCCTGCCTGGGCCCGTGTCCAAATCCCAGCACCACAGGCCAGATGGCCTCACGGGGCGAGCACAGCAGATGCCGCCTTTACACAGGGACCCCTGGGGCCCCCTCCAAGGGCTGCTGCCCGAGAGGGAGCGTGGCCCCCAGAGACCCCCTGAACTCAGCCTCTGGGGCCCACCTGGTGATTTCTGAGGGTGCTGCCAGGCCAGAAGCTCAAATCCTGCTGGCTGCGCTGTCCTGAGGCCACAGCCAACACCCACTCCTGCCTCCAGCCCAGTGTCCCTTCCCACTGTTAGTGGGGCCTGGGGGACGAAGGGCGAAGGGACCACCACAGTGCGATGGGAAAGAGAAAGCCCTCGGCTTCACCCTAGGGTATGTTGTGGAGACGCAGACGGGTCCGAGGTCAGACGAGGGTACTGGACTTGCCGAGGTGTCCACACTCAAAGGGAGCATGTGGAGCGGGGGGCGGCGTGAGGCGTTCAGGGGCTTCCCGGGAGCGGTTCCAGCTGACGGAGCTCCACGGAAATCAGACATGACCTTGGGGACCGCCGACCTGTGGGGTGTGCACCAGAACCCCACACTGTGGGAGCCCAGCCTTCCTCACTGGGTGGCAGTCGCTGGGCTCACACAGACCACAGCAGCGTCCAGCTCCCCGTCAAGGAGAAACTCCTCCCCAGAGTGGGCTGCAGGGCCAGCGCCAGCGGTGACGGGGTCCATCCTCACTGTCTCCTGAAGGGCCCGGCCTGGCCTGAGACTTCGATCTCGGGGACGACAGCCACCAGCTGGATGAACTTGCCCCGTGTCCTTCCTACCCCTCATCTCCCTTCTCTTGCTGGGACTTCACGAGAGAGCCCGAGTTACTGAGTCAACAGGAAGTAGAAGAGACTCCCACGCAGCTCAGGCCCCCGTGGCAGGACCAGGAAGGAGGGAGAGGTGGCACGTTGCCCGGGTGCTCACGGACACCAGGTCTGCTCCCCACACACTGTGGTCTGTGCCGCGCTGCAGGGGCCAGGCAGCCACAGGCATCGTTTGGGCCCCGAGCCGGCCAGGCTGGAGTCGGGTCCCACTAAAGCTGCAGGTGCCTCTTGCTCGGAGTGGGGGGCTGAGGGGTGTCTTCCTGCCACGGGGCTGTAGCTGGTGCCTGGTTCCCTCTGTCCAGACACAGCTCTGGGCTTGCAGCCTCTGCCTCCCTGATGGGACAGCAACCCTGGACATCGCTCTGAGGTCTGCACGGGGCACCATCCCGTATTCTGCAGGGTCCAGAGACACAGGCCAGCCCAGCCCCATTGTGGGAGAAAGGCCAGTGACGTCATCGGGGGGCTGAGGCCGGCAGCCACCTTCTAGTGGACGTTACTGCTGAGAACTGGCCAGGTGCCTGCACCCACTGCCATGAGTAATTGCCCAGCGGCCTGTGAGGTGCTGGCAGCTCCTCCATTTATGAGTTAGGAAACAGGCACAGAGGGACCAGGTGGCCTGTCCCAGCAGCACTGCTCTGGCTCTTCACCACCACCATATCAGCAGCAAAACTGCTAGGGCTGAAATCAATACAGATTTATCCATTCTCACCAGGCTGCGGGCGCCTTGCAGGTCCACGCTCCTAGCTGGGGGCCCAGGGAGACTCTGCTTCCAGGACTGCCCGAGTGTGGGAGGAACCCAGCTGCCAGCTGCAGAACTGAGGTCCCATCTCCGCCCTGGGCTCGCACAAGGGCACTCCTGCCTGCCAAGGAGCAAGCGATGCCGCACCTCAGTCTCTCACTCTGCTCTCCGGTTCCCTGGACCCCCAGCCCAAGCTCCGGTGATTACCAGGTAATTCCTGTCCCAAGGCAGCCGTGCCGACTGTCCTAACACAGTTGCCACGTGGCTCTGTGTCCTGTGCACAGGCCAGGGGTTCAAGCGGGCATCAGCAATGCTCACTTCAGAGCCCCTCCGCCACGACGTGGCCACCGTGCACACAGCTCCGTGGCCAGCACTGGAAACTGCGTCTCCTGCCTCCAGCTGCGTGACTCGGAGAAGCAGAACCTCTCCATCCTCACTGTCCATCCGCACATCCAGGGCCACCCATGTGCACCCACACCGTGCGCTCACTGTGTGGCCTGTCGAGAACACAGCATCCCCTGCCCCTGATTTCCCAGGAGAGTCGCACGTCCGTGATGGTGTTCTCCCAGGCACGCATGGCCATGGAGCACGGGAACGTGTGCGCCTGCCGGGAGCGCATGGGAAGACTGCACGCCGGGTACTGAGGCGTCCTGTGAAAAAACCTGAAACAAGTACTAATTTTTTACATTGATTACAGATTTAAATGATAATTTTTTATAGATTGGGTTCAACAAAATATTAAAACTCATGACACTTATTGGCCGGGCGCAGTGGCTCACGCCTGTAATCCCAGCACTTTGGGAGGCTGAGACGGGCAGATCACGAGGTCAGGAGTTTGAGACCATCCTGGCTAACAAGGTGAAACCCTGTCTCTACTAAAAATACAAAAAACTAGGCGGGTGTGGTGGCGGGTGCCTGTAGTCCCAGCTACTCGGGAGGCTGAGGCAGGAGAATGGCGTGAACCCGGGAGGTGGAGGTCCCAGTGAGCCGGGATCGTGCCACTGCACTCCAGCCTGGGCTAGAGTGAGATTCTGTCCCCAAAAAAAAAAAACAAAAAAAAACGCCTATTTTTTATTCTTTTTTTTAATGTGGACATTAGAAACCTTAAAATTGCATATGTGGTTCCCATTAGATTTCCATCAGACAGCGTGTATCTAGAAAATGGCTATAAAGTGTTCCACCTCCTGCTGATTTTATTGGAACCGTGTCTGATCTGCAGGACTAAACATGTGGTCTGGGGAACTGTCCACGCTGGGGCATGTAGAGTTGCTGAGGAGCAGGTTAGATGTTGGTTTTGTTTTGTTTCTGATTTTTGAAAATTTAATTTGGAAAGATTTTGAGGTCATGCATGGTCTACAAATGAGTTTTCTGTCCCGATTCAGGATGGATGCCCACACCCCTGAGTCCACCCACACAGGCCTGTGAGTAACATGCACGTGTGTGCCTGAGCACATATGTAGCTGAGCACATGTGTATGTGAGCACGTGTGCACACCATGTGTGCATCTGGTACACAGGGATGAGCTGCAGCCTCACAGGCTTCTCACTGCTGCAGCTGGATGTGCCGCTGTGGACGGTCGGGGCAGGGGCCTCCTGCCCTCATGCTGTGCGTGGCAGCCACAGGTCCCCGTGCCTGCAGCCTGACACAGGCGCCTGGAGTTGCTGCCTGGGGCAAGTGAGTTCTGCTGGAGGAAATGATGTTGAACTGTGAGGATGCCGTAAGAAGGCAACAGCAGAGTCAGAAGTTGAGGAGGAGAAGACAGAGGTAAGGGGGAATTGCTCCTCAGCAACGACACGTGAGAGTCGCATGTGCCGTGATCCCAGGCAGCTGTGGCTGCATGGATGCCACGTGGGGAACCCGGCTTCCAGACCCACCCTCAAGGGCCAAGCATCTCCTGCCCAGCTTCATTCCTTCCCAGCTTGGGGGTGCCGCTGTCATGCTGCACAGGGTCCACCAGCCATGCAAAGCCTGTCTACATGTTGTTAGCTAAAGTCCCAGGACGGGGGCCCACCCGACCCATGTCACCCTGTGATGAGGACAGGAGGGATAGAGACTTCCTCGGTCTGAGCTCGGGCTGCAGGCTTGCGGCCTCTCCCACTCCATAAGCACGGCGGCGGTTCCCTCTGCTGGGCGGTCCCAGTGGACCTGCAGGTGGGCCCTATGACCTGGCTGAACAGAGCCCTGCGTGTGAAGTGCTCTCATGCAACCTCAACTGCTGCCCTCGCCCCAGGGCCTCCTGGAGAGGACAGAGTCACCAGCAGATGGCTTCTCTCTCACAGCCCAGGCAGCATCTGTGCCCAGGGAGGCCTGCGCACCCCGCAGGAGCCTCGGTTACCCCCATTTCTAAGTGCCCTGCCACAGGCAGCCCTCAGGAGCCCCCGTGTGTCTGCCACCACCGTGGAGGGCTTGGCGTGGACAGTAGGCCGTGGTAGGGGCATCCGGGCTGTCCATGGGGGCTGGTGGGGGGCCAGCCGCCCCGCAGCATGGGCTGACTCCTCCCTCCCCCAACATGCTGTGGTTCCCACTTCGTTAAGCCCCTGGAATGCAACCAATTAAAGAGCCATTAGGGTTAAATGAGATCCTGGTCTAAAAATGCAGATGGGTCTGGATTATTAAAAGGCCATCAGTCACCCACGCATTAGTCTGAATAAGTTTGGTCTGCTTGATTTTATTTCTGCTGGCCTGACTTTTGGATGGGGGTCTAGGCAGGAGCTTCTGGGGCTCCAGCAACCCTGAGGGATGGGCTGAGGGTCTGTTCCCCCCTCACCTGTTTGGTCCTGCCCCCCCACCTGTTTGGTCCTGCCCCCCCCACCTGTTTGGTCCTGCCCCTCCCACCTGTTTGGTCCTGCCCCTCAAGGTCTTCCTGAGCCCCAGGCTGGTGTGGACACAAGGAAGCCCCGCTGGAGGGCCCTCTTTACGTGGGGAGGCCTGAACCCTGAGCAGTCAAGGAAGTTTTGGAAGTGAGTAGCTATGGCTTCTCCACCTGCTCCTGCCTGGACGGCGCCCTTCAGAACTCAAGCCCATCCATGAGACAGCACCCACTGGGGCCAGACACTGAGTCGCTCCATGAAGGCCAAAGGTGAGCACGTAGGGATTTCTCTCCAAAGAGAGTAGCAGGTACAGACATGGGTGTTGACATACACAGGCACATATGCACATATGTGCACACATGGCACACACATGTACATGTGCACTGTGCACACATACACGGCATACATATGCACAGTGCACACATGGCATATGCTCACATTCACAGTGCACACACATGCACACAGCATACATATGCTTACATACACCGTGCACACGTACGTGGCATATGCTCACATGCACAGTGTACATGGCATATACATATGCTCACATGCACAGTGCATGCACATACATAGCATACGTATGCTCACATGCAGTGCCTACATGCACACGGCATACCTATGCTCACGTGCAGAGTGCACACGCACACATGGCATACATGCTCACAGTGCACACACAACATACATGCTTACATGCACACACGGCATATGCTCATGCACAGTGCACACACAGCATACATATGCTCACATGCACAGTGCACACAGGCACACACGGCATACATATGCTCACATGCACAGTGCACACACAGCATGCATATGCTCACATGCACAGTGCACACGGCATGCATACGCTCATGCACAGTGCACATACACACGGCATACATATGCTCACATGCATGGTGCACACTCACACAGTATACATGTACTCACATGCAATGTGCACACACACGGCATACATGTGCTTACACATGCACATATACCATTCACATGTATATGCACTCAACTCATGCACACATGCCACCTACATGCCACCTACATGCCACCACATGCACACAGGTGCACATTCGCAGGCTCACACACTTCCTGATGCCTGTGTGGGCGCCACGCCAGTCCTCCTTCCCTGGGGCACTCCTGTCCATCTGTATTTTGGTTATGCCCTGGGAGCTGAGAAGGCTCTGGCCTGTTTTCACTGGGATTCAGAGGCATTGTGGACCACAGAACTGTGTCAACCCCACCCATCTTCTCCACAAATGTTCTTTATTAAGAGAACCTTGATTAAGAACGTTAAACAGAAACTGAAGAGACTGTCCACTTAATAGCGGAAACAGCCCCAGTGCACCCCGTTCTGAGGCCTGGGGCGAGTCATTAGGCTCCTGCCTCAGCTTGCCCTCTGTGGGTCGGTGGCGTGGCCTGCGTGGGCTCTCGGGATGAATGCTATGAACCCCCACAAGAGGGGCTGCTCTGTGCCATTTCAGCAGGTTTTTCATCACCTCGCAAGGGCCTGGAGTTGGGAGAGAAAGAGCAAAATGAAAAGGCACCTCTGATGACAGCCGCCACTCCCGAGCCCTGAGCCATTCTCTCCGAGAGCTGCAGGAGCCACAGCCGCATGCGCTGCAGAGGGGCTGCCTGTGTGCAGCCTGAGGACATGGAGGCTCCATGTGCAGCCAGACAGAGTGGCCCTGTGGCTCTCCACAGCCCCGACCTGTGCCGCTGCACAGAGCTCAGCGAGGATGCTACCTTCTAGAGCGGATGCCAGCCCCACAGATGCACCTTGGAGTCCCCTTGCAGCCCACAGGAACCACTTCTTTCTGCTTAACCCATTGTTTTAGGGTCCTGGGGTTGCTAGGTCAATGTTCCACAAACTGGGGGACTTAACAATTTATCCTCTCAGAACCCTGGAGGCCAAAGTCTGAAACCCCGTCACAATAGGACGTGGAAAGGGTGTGCTCCCCAGGTGCTCCTGGGCGCGGGAAGGGCGTGCCTCCCCCCCCCCGCCCAGTGCTTGTCCCTACCACATCTGCAGGATCCTGTTTCCAAATGAGGTCCCACTCTCAGGTCTCAGGGGCTGGGACTTCCACATGCTTCCGGGGACACAGTCGAACCCACAGCTCCCACTCTGTGTTCCCATCTTTCCCTACTCTGGAGTTCACAACACTTTTCTGGTGCAGAGATGGCCCTCAGGCCCTGCCCCCAAAGGCCTCGTCTACACAGCACTTCCTGGTGGTGGTCGTCAACCTAGCTGCACCTTGAACCCTGGGAGCTCTGAAGGGACCGACGCCCTTGTGGTGGGTCCAGGTGGCCTGAGGGCTAGAGAGGCAGAGCTTGTGTAGAGGGAAACCCCGTCTGGGAGCAGGCAGGCTGGGCAGGAGCGGCTGGGAGCCAAGCTGCAGGGCTGGAGAGGCTTGTGCCCACATGAGCAGGACCCACGCTGCTCACTGTCCTGCCACTCCCCCTGCTGGCACTGGGGCCCGGGCAGGTGCATCCACTGCTCCAAAAAGCACTTGTTCCTCTTCTCCACTAAAGTGCCCCTGCGCCCCTGCATGCCCTCTATGATGTCACGTGCCTCCACGTGCTCCCCATGTCCCCCGCGTGCCCCATCCCTATGTGCTCCCATCCCATGTGGCATCTCCCAGCTCACCTGGACACACGAGTCTCGGGGTTACCAGTCCCCCTGCAGAAGCTCGGACAGCAAGTAGGAGTCAGCAGCCAGGCAGGAAACTTGGGGGCTTTGCACCTGGAGGGAAGTCCACCTGATATGAAAATGCTTTCAAAGCTTGTGGATCGGAGAGGCCAGTGGTGCACCTGGTGGTCAGATTGATCAGTCAGGACGATCATCAGCCCCATTTCTCAGGTAAGAAAACCAGGCTC
>NW_026652280.1:630132-668432 GCF_009828535.3 Hylobates moloch | reverse complement strand
GAGACGAGGGAGGGAGGGGAGAAGGGAGACGAGGGAGGGAGGGGAGAAGGGAGACGAGGGAGGGAGGGGAGAAGGGAGACGAGGGAGGGAGGGGAGAAGGGAGACGAGGGAGGGAGGGGAGAAGGGAGACGAGGGAGGGAGGGGAGAAGGGAGACGAGGGAGGGAGGGGAGAAGGGAGACGAGGGAGGGAGGGGAGAAGGGAGACGAGGGAGGGAGGGGAGAAGGGAGACGAGGGAGGGTAGGGAGACGCTGCGAGGAGGCAGCCACCTCCGGGAATCCCTGGGAGCCTGGACGTGCTCTGCCTGGTGGTTCTGTCCCCGGGGGACACATGGTCATGTCTGGAGGCAGCTGTGGCTGTCACAGTCATAGGGCGGGGGGCTCCTGGCATCGAGGGGTGGGGCTGCTTCCTTTTGCCTGTCCCCACTGCCCTCCCCAGCTCCCTGCCACCTGCCTTGTCCCCGCTGCCCTTGCCGCCATGTCTCACTCTCCATCGTGCCTGAGGGCCCTCTGCCAGCTGGGAGAGGGGACGGCCCGGGCTTCGGCTTCCCTGCATTTCCCCCGGAGTAGGGGAAGCCAGGAGCAGTCCATAGGTTCCCTCTTCCTCCCGGGGCCCCAGCACCAGATCCTGGAGCTCGGGACCCCGCAGTGGGTTCCCCAGCCTTGTAGCCCTCCTGGGGCCCTGCAGGGGAGGGATGCAAAGGTGGCTCTACAGCTCCTTAGCGCATGACCTCTGGCAACTTCAGCCTCTCCTGCCTCAGTTTCCTGAACTCTGAAGGGAGGGCAAGTAACACGATGATTCCTCAGCAGAGACCTCAGGGCACGGTGACTGCAGACCCCAGGTCTCTCTCTCCCACTGACCGCCCAGGGGAGTGAAAGTCCAGGACTCCGTGCATGCCTGGGGACCCGAGCAGCAGGGGAAGAGCTGGGGATCTGGGCAGCAGGGGCAGAACTGCAGGCCTGGACATGGCACCTGCCCACCTTGCTGGTGAGGGGTGAAGGCTCCCAGGCCCTGGCCTCCACATCCAGACACCACCCTCACCCGTGCAGGAGCAGGACTCGAACCTGCCTCTCTCACCTCCTTGTGCTGCAGAGAACATTCAAGTCCTGATGTGGACTCTGTCCAGCTGCAACAGAAAATCCAGAGATGGCCTCTGCCACCACTGCGATGGGCTCTGACCAGAGCAGCAGAAGGGAGGTGGGCCCACGTGGCCATCACCGTGGTTTGCGCACAGCTGCTGTTTCTGAGCCATCACAGAGTCAGGGGCATCCAGGGAGCACGCGGAGATGCAGCCTCTGCTTCAGCCCGACAGACATGTAGCTGCTTCTGGAGCACGCCCGGGGAACGCCCTTTCTTCCTGTGGATGCCAGCTGGACTCACTGTGCAGACAGGGCCTGAACCAGACCAGAGACACTGGCTTCGAGGCGAGGGACCTTCTCAGCGCAGGACCTGCAGCTGCCTTTCCCACGCTCACACAGGCTCCTCCCATTGTCCTAAGAACCCTGTGGAGGTGCAGGCAGGGTTACCCAAATGCTGACTCATGTGAGTCCGACAGGAGCACGGTGCCCGCCCAAGGAGTGTCGACCTCACGCTAGCCCCTGTGATTATTGTCACTGTTACTGTGAGCTGCTCTGTTCAGGAGGGGAAGCCATGCTGTGGAGGCTGAGGAGCAGCTGGGACGCGTGCCTGGCCCTGCCCTCCAGCTGGCCTCCGTTCCACGCCTGAGAACCTTGCCTAGAAGGCCCTGGGGGGGGCCTCCTGAGCCCCCCACCCTGCAGCTCCCCTCATTCTCGTGCAGTGGGTCCCCTTTGCTGTTGGACTTGCAGCTTCTGCAGGCAAGAACCAGGTGACATCCCGTCCGTTCTCCAACAGCAGCTGTGGGACAACTTGGGGTAGAAGTGAATGAATGAGTGACAACCTGAGGGTGCAGATGCCTTGGCTGCAGAGGAGCAAAGACAGACATTTCATTTGACTGCTCGGAAACCACGGAAGCAGGAAGAGAATGAAATGAAATATTTAAAGTGTTGAAAAAGGAAAAAATAGACCCCAACCTAGAATTCTGCACCCTGTGAAATTATCCTTTAAAGTGAAGGAGAAAAAAAAGACTTTCTCAGAAAAACAAAACTTGAGGGACTCAGTTGTCAGTAAACCTGCCCGGTGAGAAATGCAAAAGGAAGCTCTTTAGAGAGAAAGAGAATACTACTCAGGTCCAAAGACAGGAGGAGTATTGGAGGAAAAAGCAATGTAAGATAAAAACACCGTGTTCCGGCCGGGCGCGGTGGCTCACGCTTGTAATCCCAGCACTTTGGGAGGCCGAGACGGGTGGATCACGAGGTCAGGAGATCGAGACCACGGTGAAACCCCGTCTCTACTAAAAATACAAAAAAATTAGCCGGGCGTGGTGGCGGGCGCCTGTAGTCCCAGCTACTCGGAGAGGCTGAGGCAGGAGAATGGCGTGAACCCGGGAGGCGGAGCTTGCAGTGAGCCGAGACTGCGCCACTGCACTCCAGCCTGGGCGAAAGAGCGAGACTCCGTCTCAAAAAAAAAAAAAAACAAAAAAAAACAAAAAAACACCGTGTTCCGATTCTCCACTGATCTAATAGATAATGCATTTGGTCGTGTGTGTTTATATACGTTAAATATGTATGCTG
Source organism: Hylobates moloch (assembly GCF_009828535.3). Classification (NCBI taxonomy): domain Eukaryota; kingdom Metazoa; phylum Chordata; class Mammalia; order Primates; family Hylobatidae; genus Hylobates; species Hylobates moloch. The sequence goes on along the minus strand of NW_026652280.1, from coordinate 665,783 downwards.
ACATATGTATATACACATGGATGCCTAGGTATGCTATGTGTGAGTGAAATCAATTGCAGCAATGACACAAAGGATGGGAGGAAAAAATTAAAGTGATTTTGTTATTAGAAGGTGTCACACTATCCATGAAGTGGTATTCTATTATTTGAAAATGGGCCTGGATTAGTTGTTCATGTATGTTATAAACTTTAGGGCAACCATTAAAAAAAAAGTATAACTGATGATATGCTAAGAAAATGGAATCATATAAAATAATTAAAACCACAAAGGACAGAAAAAAAGTAGAAGACAAAAATAGGAACAGAGAACATGGGTAACATTAACCCAACTGTATCCATAATTACTTTGAATGCGAATAATGAAGATGCACCAGTTAAAAGATAGACTGTCCAGGAAACAAGACCCAACTAGATATCGTCTATAAGAAACCCACTTGAAATATAGGTACATGTAGATTAAAAGTAACTGGATAGAGAGATTTATACCCTGCTAACACTAAGGAAGTGGGAGCAGCTATATTAATTTCAGACAGTACACTTCAGAGTGGGGAGAGGGTCAGGGATGAAGCAGAGCATTCCATAGTGATAAAAGGGTCAATTTTCCAAAAAGATAACAATCCTGACAGTGGGTGTGACTGCCAACAGAGCATCAAACTAAACTACCTAAGGCAAAATGGATAGAAATGCAAGGAGAAATAGATGAATCTACTATTAGAGTTGGAAACCTCAATGTTTCTCTATCAGAAATGGATAGATCCAGTAGGCAAAAGAAAAAAATCACTGAAGATAAAGTCAAACTCAACAACACCATCAATCAAATGAATATAATTGACATCTATAGACTACTTCATCCAACAGCAGAGTAACATCCTTCTTGAGCTCACCTGGAACATTCACCAAGACAGACCACATCTGGGTTATAAATCATACCTTAACAAATGTAAAAGAATTGTGTATTAGTCCACTTTCACACTGCTGTAAAAGAACTATCTGAGACTGTGTAATTTATAAAGAAAAGAGGTTTAATTGACCCACAGTTCTACATGGCTGGGAAAGGCCTCAGGAAACTTACAACCATGGTGGAAGGCAAAGGGGAAGCAAGGCATGTCTTACATGGTGGCAGGAGAGCGAGAGCGAAGGAGGAAGTGACACCTTTTAAACCATCAGATCTCGTGAGAACTATCATGAGAACAGCATGGGGGACCCACCCCCATGATCCAATCACCTCCCAGCAGGTCCTTCCCTGGGTGAGAGCAGACATTGCCTGATTTCTGTTTGACATGGTTTGGCTCTGTGTCCCCACCCAAATCTCATCTCAAATTGTGGGGATTACAAATTTCAGATGAGATTCGGGTGGGGAGACAGAGGCAAACCATAGCAAATAGAAATCAGGCAATGTCTGCCCTCAGACCTCAATGGAGTTAAACTAAAAACCAGTAACAGAAAGGTAACTAAAAAATCACAAAATACACAGAGACTAAACAACACATTTCTACGTAACACGAGAAAAATACCAAGGGAAATTTCAAAATGTTTTGGGCTAAATGAAAATGAAAACACAACTTACCAAAATTTGTGGGATGCAACAAAAGCAGTAATTAGAGGGAAATTTATAGCATGTATATATATTAGAAAAGAAGAAAGATCTAGAACCAACTACCTAAGCATCTATCTTAGGAGACTAGAAAAAGAAGAGCAAATTGAATCCAAAGTAAGCAGAAGAAAAGACACAACACAAATTACAGCAGAAATCAATAAAATTGAAGACAGAAAATCAATAGAGAAAAACAACGATACCAAAAGCTAGTTATTTGAAAAGACAAAGAAAATTGATATGCCTGTAGCTAGGCTAAGAAAGTGGCCGGGCATGGGGGCTCACGCTTGTAATCCCAGCACTTTGGGAGGCTGAGGTGGGCGGATCACGAGGTCAGGAGATCGAGACCATGGTGAAACCCCATCTCTACTAAAAATATAAAAAAATTAGCCGGGCGTGGTGGTGGGCGCCTGTAGTCCCAGCTACTCGGGAGGCTGAGGCAGGAGAATGGCGTGAACCCGGGAGGCGGAGCTTGCAGTGAGCCGAGATTGCGCCACTGCACTCCAGCCTGGGCGACAGAGCGAGACTCCGTCTCAAAAAAAAGAAAGAAAAAAAAAAAGAAAGTAAGAGAGAGGACACAAATGAATATCAGAAATGAAAGAGGGGACATCGCTACTATGGATCCTACGGACATTAAAAGGATAATAACGGAGTCCTATGAACACCTCTATGCCCATTTGTAACCTAGATGAAATGGACCAACTCCTTGAAAGACACAGTCTGTCAAAACTCACACAAGAAGAACTAGCCAATATAAATAGACCTGTATCTATTGAAGAAATTGAATAAATAACTAACAACTTTCCAGGCCAGGCGCAGTGGCTCATGCCTGTAATTCCAGCACTTTGGGAAGCCAAGGCTGGAGGATCACTTGAGGCCAGAAGTTCAAGACCAGCCTAGCCAGCATGGCGAAACCACGTCTCTAAAAATGCCCAAAAAATTAGCTGGATGTGTTGGCACACATCTGTAATCCCAGCGACGGGAGGCTGAGGCAGGAGAATGGCCTGAACCTGGGAGGCGGAGGCTGCAGTGAACTGAGATCAGACTACTGCACTTCAGCCTGGGCAACAGAGTGAGACCGTCTCAAAATTAATTAATTTATTTATTAACAAGTTTCCAAATCAGAAAACATCAAATCTAGATGGGTTTACTAGTGAATCTTGCTTAACATGTGAGGAATAAGTTATGCCAATTCTCTATAACCTCTTTCAGAAGATAGAAGCAGAGAAAATATTTCCAAACTCATTCTATGAGGCCAGCATCACCCTACTACCACAACAACATGAAGAAAAGAAAACCACAGACCAATATAGCTCATGAACATGGATGCAAAAATCCTCAGCCGAATATCATCAAATTCAATTCCATAATGTAGAAAGAGAATTACACACCAAGACCACATGGGACTTACCCCAGGTGTGCAAATCTGGTTCAACATTTGGAAACGAATAATGTAGTCCATCACGTCAACATGCTAGGGAAGAAAAATTGCATGGTCACATCAAGAGATGCAGAAAAATCACTTGACAAAAAACCAGCACCCATCCGTGATGAAAACTCTGAACTAGGAATATAGAACTTCTTCAATTTGCCATAGAATATCTACAATAATGGTGAGAAACTCAAAGCTTTCCTACCAGGATCAGGAACAAGGCAAGGATGTCCTCTCTCACCTCTTTTCAATATCATACCAGAAATCCTAACTAATGCAATAAGACAAAAAGGGGAAATAAAAAGTATAGTGATTGGAAAGGAAGAAATAAAACTGTTCACAGATAACGTGATTATCTGTGTAGAAAATCCAAAAGAATTGACCAAGAAAACAACAAAGAAAACCCTCCTGGAACTAATAAGCAATTATAGCAAGTTTGCAGGATACAAGATTAACATACAAAAGTCATTTGCTTTTGTGTATACTAGCAATGAACAAGGAATTTGAAATTAAAAACATAATACAATTACATTAGTCCCCTCGAATGAAATACTTAGGTATAAATCTAATAAAATATGTACAAGTTCCATGTAAGGAAAACTACAAAACTCTGATCAACAAAATCAAACAAGAATAAAGAAATAGAGACCAGGAACAAGGCAAGGAGAGAGACTTCTCTCCTTGAGGACGCTGCAAGGCTCACTGCAGCCTCTGCCTCCCAGGTTCAAGCAACTCAAGAGGCGAGGATGCCCTCTCCCAGCTCTTCTCTCATGTTCGTGGACAGAAGATTCAATATTGTCAAGATGTTCATTCTTCCCAATTTGATCTATAGATTCAATGTTATCCTAGTCAAAATTTCGGCAAGTTATTTTGTGGATATTGACAAGCTGATTTTAAAGTTTATGTGGAGCGGCAAAAGACCCAGAATAGCCAGCACAGCTCACTACAAAGAAAGGGTGATACTGGCAAAGGAATAGACAAATAAATCAATGGAGCAAAACAGAGATCTCAGACATAGATCCACATAGATACAGTCAACTGATATTTGACAAAGGAGCAAAGGCGATACAATAGAGAAAGATGGTCTTTTCAAAACATGGTGCTGGAACAACTGAGCTCCCACATTCAAATAAATGAGTCTAGACTCAGACCTGACACCTTTCCCAAAAAACTAACTCAAAATGAGTCTCAGACTTAGACACAAAACACAAAACTATAAAATTCCTAGAAAATAACGTAGGAAGAAATCTAGACGGGCAACACCAAAAGTGTACGTTGTGAAAGAACTGGTAAGCTAGACTTTCTTAAAATTAAAATTTTTTTGCTCTGCAAAAACACGGTCAAGAGTAATGAGAAGAAAAGACAGACTGGGGGAAAATATTTACAAAAAACCACATTTGATAAAGGGAAAAATACGAAGAACGCTTAAAAGTCAACAATAAGAAAAGCCCAGTTTAAACGTGGGTCAAAGACCTTCGCGGACCCCTCAGAAGATGGCAGATACACATGAGAAGATGCCCCTGTCACAGTCATCAGGGAAACACAAGTTAAAATGAGGAGACACCTTCACGCGCCTGTTAGAACAGGTGGCCTCCAGAACACCGGCGGCATCAAGGGCCGGTGACGACGTGGCGCTGCAGGAACGCTCATTCACTGCTGGAGGGGATGCAGATAGCACGGCCACTTTGGGAGACAGTTTGGGAGCTGCTTACAAATGTAAACATGGGCTCTGACCCTGTGACCCAGTGTGCACGCATCTTGGTACCTGCCCAAAAGAGCTGAACTCCTTCGTCCACACGGAAACCTGCACACAGAGGTTCACAGCAGCCTTCCTCTCACTTGCCCAAACTGGGAGGCGACCAAGACGCCCTTCAGTCGGTGAATGGATAAAGTGGGCACTTCCAGGCAGTGGAGTGTCACTCAGCACTAAAACAGAAAAGGAACCATCAAGGCGTGAAAAGACAGGGAAGCAGCTTGAATCCACAGCACTAAGGGAACAAAGCCAGTTTGAAAAGGCTACTCACTGCGTGAGTCCAACTAGACGACATTCTAGGCAAAACTACGGAGACAGTAGAACGATGACAGGTGGCCAGGGGCTTGGGGAGAAAAGGACAAACGGGCAGAGCACAGAGGATGTTCAGCAGTGAAACTGCTCCGGGGGCACCACAGGGCGGATGCCTGGAATCACACGTTCGTGCAGACCCACCAAGTGAGTGGCCCCAGGAGGGAGCCCTGCAGTGAGCTCTGGGATCCGGACCATCGTGATGCATCCATGCGGGTTCATCACCCGGCACAAATGCACATCTCCAGCCTGGGAAGTTGGTGCTGGGGGAGGCTGTGCCTGTGTGGGGGCAGGAGGCATATGGAAACTCTCTGGACCTTCTTCTCCAGGTTTCTGTGACTAAAACTGCTCTGAAAAAGTAGTCTTTTAAGAAAAATCAAACATTAAAAAAAAAAAAAAGAGGCATAAGCAATGTCTAAGGTCACCCAGAACCTAAGTGTCAGCTGGGATTGAAACCTGCGTCATGGTCTGAGGGTGACATTGATGGGAGGTCACCTGGCTCCGCTCCAGCGCCCGGCCCAGCTCCAGCACCTCACTCCCTGGGCTGCCTGGACCACAGGAGGTGTGGAGTGGGAGCGTTTTCATCAGCCCCCAGAAGGCAGGATGAGGAGCTGCTCATGGTCCCTGGAGGAGTAGCACCCACTATCCCCAAGACGAACGCCCGCAGTTCACCACCTCTAAGTTCTGACGTGATCTAGACAAAGGCATTTTAAATCCATGACTCAGGAGAAGCAGCGAAATTAATGGCGGGTTTGAGTGCTGGGCCCTCCCTGCCTGCGTCGTGTCGAAATTCGCAGCCAGGGAGACGCAGACCCCACATCTCCTCTCCTCTCCTCTGGGAGAGCACACATCACACGCCGGCATCCGACAGTTTCTGCAGCGAGGGTCGCTCTGTGGGATAGAGGGTCCTTCGGAAGTGTCTGTGGAACAAGGTGCACTAATTACTGAGCTACATATTTTTATATGAAGTGCAGGGAGAAGTTCATGATGACATTGCACAAGATTCAGGCTGGTCTGTGATGGAAAACCCAGGCTGAGCCAGGCAGCGTGGGGGACCCCGTGCTGTGTCCGTGTGAGAGCAGAGCCCGTCAGAACAGCCAAGGGCTGTGTGACCCGGAACAGCTGCCTCTGCCTGAGCACGTGGGGGTCCCACAGCTTCTGGACTCCCTCGTCCAAAAGTCTGTGAAGAGGCAGATGCCAGGGAGCTGAGAACGCGCCCACTTCCTGCTGGGGGCCACCCGGCCTCCTCCTGAGGAAGTGCTGGTGAGGAGCTGGGCACTCTTGTCCAGCCGTGGACTTCACAGGGGTGGGGATGAGGGTGAGACCCGAGGTCATGAGCTGGGGGCACCACCTATGCCCGGGCACTGACAGCGGGTGGCTCGCAGTGAACCCAGCATCGCCTCCATGGCCTGTCATCATCGGGACTCCGCCGCAAGAGGTGCTTGTGTCCCAGGGCACAAGCCGCCAGAAGCCCCAGAGGAGCACAAGGAGGACCCGCCGGGAGAGGGCCGGGTGCTCACGACAGGGTGGGCACCAGGTAGGAGGCCTTGAAGGACCGTGGGGATCCCCAAAGCCAGGAAGACGCGAACCACGTAAGGAAAACTCACTCACAAGGTATGAGAAATCGGCGTCCCTCCCTCGGCTCAGATTAACCAAGATGGCAAGTTGCATCCAGGGTGAAAGCCACAGCACAAGCCCGGGTTTGGGACGACACGGCGGCTGTGATCTCGGCAGCCACAGGCTTCCCCGTCCGACTCGGCCGAGAAGCCTCTCCTGCCACCTCTGAGCTCCGGGCTTGGACTCCGGAGTGGTTGCTGGAGTCACTTCCCACCGTGCCGGGCTAGGGCTGCAGGAAGGCACAGCGTGTGGGACGCTGGCAACTCACAGCTGCCTCCCAGCCACACGGCCACCTCCTGCAGGCTCCAGGGCCCTTTGTCTCTGAGAACGAGAGCTGCACCTCGTCCAGAGGGTTTCACAGGTCTCAGGACTGGGAATGGCGCTGGGCGCGTGGACAGGTGAAGTCCATCGTTCCTGCTGCTGCCGATGTGAGCCGCAGCCCACGCCCGCCACCAAGGGGGCAGAACGGCAGCGTGAATGGAGAGCTACTCATTTGCCAAATCATTTAAATCAGACTTTTCACAGCTGAGAATGTCACCGCAAAGCACAAATGACTTGTTCCAGAAAGAAAAGGGAGAGCAGGGCACCGAGACAGACCACGGGGACACGAGCAGCACCTTCCACGCTGTCCAGGGAGGGCACCGAGACAGACCACGGGGACACGAGCAGCGCCTTCCACGCTGTCCGGGGAGAGCACCGAGGCAGACCACGGGGACACGAGCAGCGCCTTCCACGCTGTCCGGGGAGGGCACCGAGGCAGACCACGGGGACACGAGCAGCACCTTCCACGCTGTCCAGGGAGAGCACCGAGACAGACCACGGGGACACGAGCAGCACCTTCGGGAACACGAGCAGCACCTTCCACGCTGTCCGGGGAGGGCACCGAGGCAGACCAGACCGCGGCACACTGTCTGGGGGAACCCTCTTTACCAGTAAGGAAAGTGGTGCTTGAGGCTGAGGAAGAGACCGATTCCAGGTGAAGGGACTATTTTTAAAGACTCCCCAGCTAGCCAGTCTGTTTCTTCATTAATTTTCCTTAAAAGCTCCACTTGTGAGAGAGGCAAATGCTCGCCACCTGCCCCTGCCCCTGCCCCTGCCCCTGCCCCCATCATAAACCAGCACACCTGGAGGCGGGGACGCACGGCAGGCAGGCCTGGGAAGGTGTCGGGATGTGCACCATGACCCACCTCCCGGGATGACCACAGAGCTGGGGGTGTATTTTCTGCACTTTTGAAAATGACTGAAGCATTTCTAAGGTCAAAGTGGAAGGTTCAAATAGTCCCGCCAGAGCCCAGAGCAGCCCCTGGAATGTCCTCTCCAGCACATTTACAAGGAAAAACCATCTGATTGAAAGCGAGAGACTCCGTGGTCACGTCTGTAATTGGCCAGAAAATCACCTCATGAAGGCAGTGTGTGGTTTGAACTATGTCTTATTCCAAAAGAATTTCATTAAATTATATTTTAATAAATGTGGGAGGTTATAGATGGCACTTCATTTCATAATAGAGCCTGTATGCCGTGGCAATTAGCAGCGGAACATGAGCAGGACTGAGCCCATCGTTGTGCCTGCGTAATGTTTTCATTACAGGAATTACAAATAATCTATTAATCTTCCTCTAAACACCCAGCAACATGCAAGCATTCCTCACCTCAAAGTCGGTTCTAAGTAAACAAAATAAGATGCCAAGAGGCAGCGTGTCAGCATAGGATTTACGGAGTGAATCAGAGGCCTTTGTACGATTGAAGATATCATTAGCCCTCGGGTGCCACGTGTGGCAGCCCCGGGAGCCGGCCTCACCACTGTGCAGGAGCTCTGCCTGTCCAGCCTGGTGGGTCTTTCTGGAAAAGTCCGTCTGCCCAGGTCCCGCCTGCCCCCTGCCACTGCCGTCGGAGGAGCCCCAGGGAGCCCCAGTGGGCCCCGTCCCTCGGGAACCAGCTGCTGCCATGGCCGCCACAAGCCACGTCCCAGAATGAGGGGCTCCCTCAGGAGGAGCGTGTGGCAGAGGAGAAACTCCCCAAGGCTTTCAGACAAAAATGTTAGGTCTGTTGAACTCGCCTGAGTGGCAGATGGAATGGGATGGCCCAAATCCGAAGGAACATCTGGAATCTCATCTTTCATCTTCTCCAACAGAAACGGACACAAGACTGGCTTTTGCCAAGAATACCACAGCCCTGGCATGATTTTTTAAGATCTATACATTTATGGTAAATTTCCTTAAAACCAAATATTACAGCATTAACGAGGCTTGGGCTGGGCGCTGGGGAGGGGACGTCCAAATAGAGCTGCTGGGGGCAGCCCCGGGACCCCCTCTGGAGTCTCCTGTTCTGTGGGCAGAGTGCGGTGGGTGACAGGGACATGGCCCATGGGTGTTGGAGCCACTATCAAGACGGCTGAGGTGGGAGATCCCTGGGAGACTTGGCCCTGAGCCGCTGGCAGAGGGCAGAGGGGCGTCTGTGTCTGAGGTCAGGCAGCCTCTGCCGAGGCACCTGTGCTGAGAAGCCACCTGTCCCTGGAAGCCACCTCCCTTCAGACGTAGATGGCCCTTTTTGCCTTGACTGCTAGGAAGCTGAGTGTTCAAAGGTTACCACTCTCTGAATCCCACGACACCTGCCCTCCACCATCATCTCATCCCTGCGAAGTGGTCTGTTCTTGATTGAGAACAACCTCAAATCTCTTTTGGAAACAAATGGGCAATACATGAACGTGTGGTGGGAGCTCAGGCCCCCAGCCGGCTAGGAGACCCTTGCCCCACCCACAGAGGGTCCCTCCACACAGCTCCCAGACCCCCCACCTCTCAGACCCCTTCCCCGCCCACAGGGGGTCCCTCCACACAGCTTCCAGACCCCCCACCTCTCAGACCCCTTCCCCACCCACAGGGGGTCCCTCCACACAGCTCCCAGACCCGACCCTCCCCCACCCACAGGGGGTCCCTCCACACAGCTCCCAGACCCCCCACCTCCCTTCTCAGACCCTTCTCCGAGAAATGCTTTGAATGTCAGGACTAAGCTCTAATTTTTTGTCTTGCCCCAATTCCTATCTAAGGGGTCTAGGGAGTCATACCCTTCAACCATAAACTCTCATCAGATGGGTCTTATTTGACCCTACATATATCGTGACTTACTTTCCAGTCTGACTCTGGCATAACATTATAAGACAATAAAAAAATCAAAATATTTCATCCCAAAATGTAGTTCCTTGCCTGACCTTGAAATTACCCTGCAAAGTCTCTTGTGGGAAAATTCTATAGCGAATCCCCTTCCCCTTTGTTTTCCTTCCTTCCTTTGCAGATCCAGGAGATAATTAGATCAGAGCCGGGCACCTTTTAGGTCTGATAAGAAACATTTCACAACCTGCTCCCTCTGAAGTCCGCTATCTGAGAGCTTCCTCTGCTCAGTAAGACTTGGTCTCCACAGTCCTTTATCTCAACCTCACATTTTCTTTCTGTTGATCCCAGGTCGTCTTAAACTCAACCAATTGTCAACCAGAAAATGTTTGAATTCACCGATAGCCTGGAAGGCCCCGCTTTGAGTTGTCCCGCCCTTCTGAAGCAAACCAATGTATTTCTTCGATGTATTTGACTGATGTCTCATGCCTCCCTAAAATATATAAAACCAAGCTGTACCCCGACCACCTCGGGCACATGTTCTCAGGAGCTCCTGAGAGCTGTGTCACTCATATTCAGCTCAGAATAAATCTCTAAAAATATTTCAAGGAGTTTTACTCTTCGTCAACAAACCTACAAAGCAGTTGAAACATAGTATCAAAACAGTTATGAATGTTTTTTTTTTTTTTTTTGAGATGGACTCTTACTGTTGCCCAGGCTGGAGTGCAGTGGCGCCATCTCAGCTCACTGCAGACTCTGCCCCCAGGGGTTCACGCCATTCTCCTGCCTCAGCCTCCCGAGTAGCTGGGACTGCAGGCGCCCGCCACCTTGCCCGGCTAATTTTTTGTATTTTTAGTAGAGACAGGGTTTCACTGTGTTAGCCAGGATGGTCTCAACCTCTTGACCTCGTGATCCGCCCGCCTCAGCCTCCCAAAGTGCTGGGATTACAGGCGTGAGCCACCGCACCCGGCCAAAAGTATTTCTTAAGAAACAAAATCATAATGAGCGATACATCCTTTCACACCGGTGCAGTAAGAACAGCGCCCCTCGGTGGTTCCAGTGAACTCCATCATTCCACGTAGTGATGGGCAGACAGTGTTGTGAGCTATTTGCAACAGCTGCAGTTTGCATGAAACCACAACTTCTAGGGCAGGGGATTTAGCTTGCAGCATGAAGAAATGTCAGCTTCTTTCCTGTCTCCATGTTCTCCTGCTCTGACCCCAATCCTGCCTGGGCCCTTCAGTGGGTCCCAGCTCCCAGATGGGTCTGGGAGAGACCCTGCCCCTGCCCTGCCCCTGATCCCCTGACACAGGAGCCTTGTCGCTCATTCAGGCTGCAGGCCGAGCCAGGTACCTTCCAGCTACCCTCGACTATTCCGACATACACATTTGGCCTTCCTCCCTATTTCCTGGCATACAACTCCTAAAGTCCTTGGGGTCTCCTAAGTGATGTCTGTTTGTCTGCTAAGGAGATGACAGTGGTTGGCTACTCAAGCTGATCCCCAACAGGACTGTCGGGGGGCTTCCGGTAATGGACTCTGGAGGTTCCTGGAGGGTGAGTGCCCAAGGAGGGCCTGGGAACTCCGGCCCCTTCCCCACACCTCACCCCATGCACCTCTGCAGCTGTATCCTTTGCAATACCGTCTATAATAAACCTGGTACACGTAAGTGCGTGTCCCTGAGTTCCGTAGCTGCTCTAGAGAATTAATCGAACCCAGCCTGTGGCCCAGAAGTTCCAAAGGCTCAGACTTACCGCTGGTGTCTGAAGTGGGTGTGGGTATGGGGGAGAGTCTTGGGGACTGAGCCCACAGCCTGTGGGATCAGACACTGTCTCCTGGGGAAAGAGTCAGAATGAATTGAATGCAGTCGGAGTCCCTGCTGGTGTCTGTGCAGAACCGACTGTTTGCTTGGCGTGTGGGAAAAACCCCACACATCTGGCCATGGAGCCTCTGTGGATTGTTGTGGGTAAGAGCAGAGAAGCGTCTGTTTCTTCTACTCAGGACCCCCAGGGCCACAGCCCCCTCCCCCTCCACCGCCCACTGAGATCCTGCCAGGCGGGAGTATCCGCAGGAGCCTGTGTAGCCCCATTTCCACCCCTGCCCGTAGCCACAGAGCGAAATACAAGCAGTTGCTTTTGGTCCCGCGATTCAAAATCCCCTTCGCCAGGCAGGGGACCTGGAGGCCTGGCCACCTTCCTGCAGTGCCGCCTCCCCCGCCGCCCTGAGGGGACCTGCCTTCCCGCTGGTGGGGTCTCGGGTCACCAGCTCGGACGCCCCTCCCAGGCGGTGAGCTTTTCCAGGACCCGCAGGGCTGGGCGGGTGCCCGTGAGGGCCCCGTGTCTGGAGCTCCACACGCGGCCGCAGCCCCACCTCACTCCTTCAGGCAGAGGTTCTCCCACAGGCCGCGGCAGAGACTCCCTTCAGACCAGAACGTGGGCTGTTCACCCCCAAGGCCGTCCCTGCCTGGCACCTCCAGACGGCGACCGCCCTGCCCCCTGAGGCTTTCCTGGGTTCGGCTCTGAAAGCCCCACACCCTGGAAACCCCTCGGTCCTGGGCAAATTGGCCGCCCTAAGGCCCAGCCTTTCTCAGATTCTCAGCCGGCCTCTGCCTCGCAGCTTTGGAGAAGTCGCCCAGGGTCCCTTCGAGGAGCCGAAGGCCTGGCAGGAGTGAGTCCCCAGAGGGCAGCATGAGGCCACCACACCCACCCAGGTGAGGTCCCAGGCTCCTCTGTGAGCCGCGTCTCTGTAGCCTGTCCTGAGACTGTCCTGGGAAAGAACCACACACCGGGGACTTAAAGCAATGGAACGTGACCCTCTCCCAGCTCTGGAGGCCCCAAGCCTGAAACTAAGGTGCCTCCGAAGGCTCCAGGGGAGGGTCCTTCCTGCCTCTTCCGGCGTCCCCAGGCGTTCTGGGCTTGTGGCTGCATCATTCTGCCCTCTGCCCCCTGGGCACGCAGCTGACTCCGCTGTTTGGGCCCATCTCTCCGAATTCACATGACCGTTCTTCAGTAAAGACACCAGCGCCAGTGCCTGACTCTGGGCCTTCCCTAACCCCGTGTGGCCTCATCTTAACTAAGGATGTCTACATCGACCCTATTTCCAAATAAGGTCACATTTGAGCTTCCTGAAGGACACGAATTTGGGGTGCTGCTCGGCCCAGTACTCCAGTTTCTGCAACAGAGAGCAGAGCCCCCACCGTGTCTCTGTGGCCAGGACAGTGCCCCTCACCAGCTGGACTCTGGGGTCCTGGGACCCCCACGGGAACCTGGGCCGTGGGTCTTTCAGCTGTGGGTGTTCTTTATGGACACCATCTGCTGAGGGCAAGTCTGACCCCCAAACTCTCAGCAGCCAAATGTCCCTGGGACACCCCCACCTGTGCTGAACAGCGCTTCTCAGGGGGACCACAGGCCTCAGGGCACACTGCTGCTAGATGCGCACACACACGTGTGCACACACACATGCACACACAGACACGTGTGCACACACAAACCCTGCTTCAGAGCTCAGCCCCGGAGGAGCCCAGCCTCCTCACATTTCTGTACTTCTTCAGTCGGTTACAAGAGTTTGCATTCTTGGATGCTTACTTTGTATCTTTGTAACTCAACACTACTTTATTTCTTGAGGGTGTAGCATCCACCCAAATTCTCCAGAGTTCTTCTGGAAGGGGACTCTGTCTCTTCTCCCCTAAACTTACTATGCAGCATAACGATTCTTAAGCTTTAGAGAAAGCCATTGTTTAGCCTTTGTTGGCAGCGTGAACATAGTTTATCATCTTTTCCATCAGAAAATGCAGCCCAGCACGGCCGTCCTCTGTCTCCACCTGTGTGCCCGGAGCCAGGGATGCCCCTCCTCGCCCTCCTGCCCAGGGAAGCTTCCCTCTGCCCCCCCAGGGCTCTTTCTCTGCATTTGCCCCTGGCCCGGAGCCCACCCTGCTCTGCTCACCCAGCACCTGGACCCCTCGCCGGCTCCTGAGCTCCTGCCTTGGCTTCCCCACTGGGTCTGCGCTCCTCTGTGTGCTGGGGCTCCCACACCCGGTCTGCGCTCCCCGCCTGGTCTGCACTCCTCGCCTGGTCTGTGCTCCTCTGCTCTGTGTCGCCTCTGGCCCTGCTGTCACCACTGCTCCCAGCCTCCTCCGCATCCCAGTTCTCCATGACTGCAGTCCATGTGCGAAAATGCACAGACCCAGGACACCCGTGGAGACTGTGAAACGGTGAAAGGGTGTGGGGTGGGGAAACAGCTCCGGCTAGGGCCAGCCCCGCTCCCCACTGCCCTGGCAGCTCCTCGCACGTCCAGCTGCACAAGGCACCAAGATTGCACATGGAGGAGCCTCAATGGCCTGCGGGATTCATGGCTGCTGGCCAGAGACACGGCCCTCCAGAATGGTTTTCACAGCAATGGTGATTTTGAGGATTGGAGCCAGGCCTGGGACCTGCACACACACGGGGTGCCCTGGCAGGGAGACCCCAGATCCCGGGCGGAGGGAGCCACTGCCCCCGTCCAGGCGAGCCACCGTCTCTGCCTCCTGCAGATGTCTTTGAAAAGGTCATCTGGACACGCCACAAGAGGCCGTGGAACACTGTCCCCGACCACCTGCCCTCAGAGTCCCCGTGTGTGAAACGCCAAGAGGGTTCCGTGAGGTGAGGAAGGAAGACGGCGCTGTGGGGGGTGCCCGGCGTTCGCAGCGCTCACAGGAACCTGCCTGGCCCTTCCTCCAGGCCTGCGGCGGCTGAGCACGGACCACACATGCTCTGCCTCTTTCCCCACGGCCTGTGGAGACACAACAGCGGCCACGCGGCGGGCAGGGCCTCCAGCGGGCGACAGCCTCCGCCTAACTCTTGTGCTCAGCACACACTACTGCACGCCAGCAACATGCCAGGGGCCTCAAGGGCCAGGGCACAGGGAGGGACCTCTGCTCCCAGGACAGGAGCCCTGTGGGGGGATCCAAGGCCTGAGCCCCCACAAGCAGCTCCATCAGGGCCCGAAGGCCCGGTCTCCGTGAGGCCCAGAGGGACGGAGACTGACCCCTGGAGCCGGGCACTTCCCACAAGCTTCCTGTCCCTGCCCTCGGTACCCCTGAGGAGCACGGCCCCTCCTCACTGTGGGTCCAGGCCCAGAGAGGGGGGCACTGGGGCTGCTGGGCCTTTTGGGGCAGGCCACGGGCACCCTCAGCTCCGCAGAGATGCCTGAGAGCCAGGGAGATGACTTAGAAAGGCAGCTCCAAGTCTTCTTGCTGGAAGCTTTCAGCACTGAGTGCAGATGCCAGCCCCAGTCCTTGGCCTACGGACCAGGGCACAGGAGTCTGAAGCCACTCACAACATCCTCTCCTCCAGGGCTTAAAACGCAGCCGGGGCTCACCCCCGGCTTCTGTGTGGCCTGCACCTGTGAGGATGCCGGCGGGCTTGGCACACAGGTGGCGCCGGGGTCAGCTCCACGGGCACTGCCCCCACCCTCGCTCCTACAGTGCCTGAGCCCCGCAGCCCTCCCCACTGCTGGTGTGCGTGCACCTCAGGCCCCTCTGGGAGCTGCACAGGGTTTACGCTGGGTCAATCCACCGTCCACTGCACGGAGGCGCCAGCGGCCCGGGGCAGCTGTGCTGGGGAAGGCAGCGAAACCCTTAATCTAATGATGTTTTTCTCCAACCGCAACCCTTGCACGCTAGGAGCCACTCTCTCTTAATTAAGCTCAGCTCCCACATGCTTTTAACCATGCAACTTTAAAAGAAACATGTATCTTTCCAAATTAACTTTGTATCTAAGAATAATAAGAGAGCAAGAGTTGTACTAATTAACTTACAGTCGGCTACAGAACTCATTTGCCAGTGTCCTGTGGGCTTCAAGGGGAGCCGACATTTATTCAGTACAGAGGACATTCCAGGGCACTGGTCCCACCTGGGCATCACCCCTTGTTTCCACAGAGCCCCGAGGGTCTCGGAGGCAGGAGCCCGGGGGCAGTGCAGAGCTGGGACTTGAGTCAAGTGTATCTCCCTCCCAAGCCTATTCCATATTCCAGAAGGATCCAGAGCCTTCCCTCCCACATGCCAGCTCATGGCATTGGCTACAGTAATAGTCAGTCTGCCTAGAGTGTGTGCTTTTGATTGAAAAAGCCAGGAAAAAATCTTTTTCAAAGAGTGGAATGTTCGAAGAATGGAAATCTGTGAAAATCAGCCCGTGTGATTTATCAGGGCTCATTTCCATGAGCCGCAGTTACATTCTCAACTGTGGCCAGGGACGCTGCCTGCCCAGCCTTCGCAGGGTGAGGCGCGGGGACGCACGGTTTCCGGGACCTGGCCACAGGCCACTCTCCAGGACTGACTGCAGGGACCTTCACCTCCGAGCAGCCAGGAGAGATGGAGACACCCAATCTGAGATGTTCTGACAGCTGCTTCACAGGCCGAGCTGCGGGATGATGGCAGCGCCCTTCCTCCACGCTGAGCTCCGAAGCTTGGAAGCTGAGGCCACCAGCTCTGTCCCGGCCAAGCTCTGAGCATCACAAGCTCAGAAGGAACAAACAGCAGGGTCCATGCTGGACACAGGGTGCAGGGAGAGGCCCCTTGTCCCTCACCCACGGCACGGAGCATGTGATGACAAATGCTTCTGCTCCGAGAGAAAATGGGCAACGCCTTTGCAACTGACCAAGCAAACACAGACACCAGATCTGCTTTCTAAAATTCCAGGGCTGTAAATCTCACACGCCCCAAGCAGGCAGAAAAACAGAAGAACGCTGTTCCAGAGCGAGTGCGCCCAGGGGTTCCCTGGGCTTGGAGGGGCTGAGCCTGGGAGGACGAGGGGCTGCGTGTGTGGGTGGAGTTGGCGGAGCTGGTTGCTGCATGGCTGAGGGAAGGGGCTGAGAGGCCGTCAAGGCTCACCTGGACGTTCAGTGGTTTCCCAGTGCTTCCCCTCCAGCCTGCAGCCGCCTGCACCAGTGGCTGGGCCCGGGTGGGATTTTCCAGCACGGGAGGGGCGAGGCAGCTTCCCTAGGCCGAGAGGCTGAGGGGAGCAGTGCCCAGCAGCAGGCGGACCTGAGGTGGGAACGCAGCTCAAAGGAAACGGCAGCAGCCAGTGTCCATGAGGGGACTGGCCACGTGGGCCCAGCTTTGGGGCTCAGGGAGGCCCCAAGACTCCCCACAGAGTGAAGCTGGGCCAGGTCAGATGCAGAGCCACGGCCCCGGACACACGACGGAGATACAGATGCAGAGACACGGCCCAGCCACATGCAAGAGACACGTGCCCTATGCAGCCCCCAGAGAGTGACCTCGGCGTTAGTGACTGCACAGCAGCGGCCAGGGCACTCCACGTGGTGCCGTGTTATTGAAAAGCCTCCTATTCTGCAGAACACGAGGCCTTTGCTGTGGTTTATGGCCAGTTCTAGAGATGCCCAGGCTCCCAGAAAAGGGGGGACTCATAGAAGAGAAGGGGCCCCTGTGATGAACAGCTGGGCCCTTCCCCCCAAGCCCAGGGTAAATGGCCCCTCCGCAAGCCCCAGGAAGACAGGACCCCATGTGCTCCAGGAAGATGGAACCCCATGTGCCCCGGGGTGATGGAACCCCCACATATCCCGGGAAGGTGGGATACCACGTGCCCCAGGATCACAGGACCCCCCCTGTGGCCACAGGACACCGTGCACTCTCAGGCGCGCTGTCCTCCCTGACTGACCGAGCTCCCCCAAGGCCGTCATCACCTCCTGGGTAAGGGCTTTGCCCGGGTGAGCGGAAAGTGACCGCGAAGGACTTGCTCCGGGCTGGGCTGGGGCCTGTCCCAGCACCGTGGCCAGGCTGGTGGCCTTGGCTGGTCAACGTGCCTCCCAGTTGGTGTCCCTGCTGCATCTGCTGCTAGATGTGGGCCAGGACCCCAGAGCATAGGGCTGAGCTCGGGGCCTGCTCCACCAAGTGACTTTCTCTGTGGTAAAGCCCCTGCCACTCAGCCACCCCAGGAGCAAGCTGAGCCCCCGCCTCTCAGCCACCCCAGGGCAGGCTGAGCCCCCGCCTCTCAGCCACCCCAGGGCAGGCTGAGCCCCGCCACTGAGCCACCCCAGGGCAGGCTGAACCCCCACCACTCAGCCACCCCAGGGCAGGCTCAGCCCCCACCACTCAGCCACCCCAGGGCAGGCTGAGCCCCGCCTCTGAGCCACCCCAGGGCAGGCTAAGCCCTGCCTGTGCTGCCCTCTGGACCCCAGCATCTGAGAGCAGAGGGTGGGGCCATATTCAGACCCCGGGCCTGGCTGTCCTTCCTCCCAAATCTAACCCTAGCCCGGATCCACACCCAGGTGTCCAGCTGTCTGCGTCAGGCTCCCTGAGCCGGCACTCTCCAGAATGTGCCTCTCTTCAGATCACAGGCCAGCAGGGGGGTGAAGGACAGCACCGCCCCACCTTTTATCTGGGAGCTTGGCCAGGCAGGGGCTGGCCCGAGCAGCAAGAGCCTCCTCCTCCTCACCGCACGGTGCCTCGGAGGAGTTGCGTCTTTTTGCCTCGGGAGCCTGGCGCATCAGAGCCTCCCTGCACTCATCCATGCATGACGGCCACCTCCACTCCGGAATGGGCGTGAGTTGGGCGAAGGGCTTGGTTGGCTGTGCATATAAACTAGGCATGTGCTCTTGGAAATAAATTTATAAAATCCCCTGAGAAAGTAAAGTGGAGACAGCTGAGAGGGCCCCGCACCCCTCCCTATGGAGGCCCAAGGCTGAGGCAGCTCTGTTTCCTCCTCACCGGATGCCAGGTTCACCCCAGGCCGTGAGAACCCAAGCCTGAGGCAGCGCAGCCAAAGGCCCGATCCGGCCCAGAGCCGTGCCCTGATTAGGCCCAAAGGAGAAGTCAGGATCAGGGAGAGCAGAAAACATCTGAGCAATCAGACACGTTGGGAGTACTGCTCCTGCCCACCGCATGGTAACAGGCAGAGTGAGTCACGCGGACTGTGGGAATCTGCGTAGACGGGTTTGGTTTGTTTTCTTTGCTGTTGTAGGGGTGTTTGTCTCCATCTAATAATTTTCATTGTGTGCTAATAAGCACAGTGGGTTGGCCCGCATGGAAACCGCCCAGCCGGCCTTTTCTCTTTGTTATGCAAAGGTTTGTAGGGGCCCAGGACCTCCAGGGTCAGGGGAGGAGCAAAACACCTCTTCGATGTGGGAAGAGGGCTGACATGTCACGGCTGTGGCTACAGACGCCGAGGCAGCGAACTGACACTGCTGCCCCCACACCTCTGTGCCCTTCAGAGGTCGGCGGTGACCCATCGCCGGAGGGGCCCCCGGCCAGGGTGGGTGCTTTCCCACGGAAAGTTGGGGTCCCCTTTGGCAGCTCCCATGGGTGACCAGGAGCACGGCCACATCTGCAGGACAATGGGAGTGGCCCAGCTGCCCTGACAGTGCTTCTTCCTTTGTTCCCTCCCTGGATGGGCCGAAGGGGTTGCCCTGTCTGGTACCTGCTGGATGACCAAGTTCCCTGAGCTAGAGCATCAGGCTGGCCTTCCTCTCCTTAAATAGTCTTCAGGATGGACACACTGCAGCTGTCACGCAGAAAGTAATGCCCAGGCCGGGCACGGGGACTCACGCCTGTAATCCCAGCACTTTGGGAGGCCGAGGCGGGTGGATCACGAGGTCAGGAGATCGAGACCATCCTGGCTAACACGGTGAAACCCTGTCTCTACTAAAAATACAAAAAACTAGCCTGGCATGGTGGCAGGCACCTGTAGTCCCAGCTACTTGGGTGGCTGAGGCAGGAGAATGGCGTCAGCCCGGGAGGCGGAGCTTGCAGTGAGCCGAGATCGTGCCACTGCACTCCAGCCTGGGTGACAGAGTGAGATTCCATCTAAAAAAAGGAAAGAATAAAAAAAGAAAGTAACTGGCCCAAAACTATTTGTCATGCAGGTTCCCAACCTCCAGAGGCACTTTAAAGACCATATCCTCACAAAATAGGATCAAGTAAAAGCTGCTCAGTGGTGAAGACGCGGAGCTGGACCAGCCCCGGTGCTGGGTGCAGCAGCCACTGTGCAGGAGGCCATGTCTGTACCGTCCGAGAGAGTTGGAGCCAGAACCTCACCTGGAACCCCACTCCTCCTAGAATAGAGGAATGGCCCAGGTCACACCCCAACCCCACCAGTACAGCAGCTGCTTTGCAAAGTGGATGTCTGCAGGTGCTTCCAATGCATGTCAGAAGTAAGCTGGAGCCCCGTCCACACTCCTTCGTGCTCCACTGGGAGGCTCTGCAGGAGGTGGCCGCTGGGTGGGACGCCAGAAGGTGGCTTCATCTTCCCTGCAGGCTGGACATGCCCCTCACTGAGGGTCCCAGGGTTTTCTTCAAGCCTCTGTGTCAGAGCCAGTGGGCAACTGTGCTGGCTCTGCCCACCCTGCCCACGTGGGCACACATGGGCACACCTGGCTACATGAGGGCACACGTGGGTATCTGCAGGCACACGTGGGTACATGCAGGCACGCCTGGGTACATGCAGGCACACGTGGGTACATGCGGGCACACGCAGGTATCTGCAGGCACACGTGGGTACATGCGGGCATGCCTGGGTACATGCCGGCATACTTGGGTACATGCAGGCACGCCTGGGTACATGCGGGCACACGTGGGTACATGTGGGCATACTTGGCTACATATGGGCACACATGGGCAGGGCAGCACTGGCAGCTGCTCACTGCCTGTCACAAGCCATGACCTCAGCTTTGACCTTGCAGGTATGCCAGGTTCAATTCGAAGGCAGGCCGTGGCAACGTGTGTGTGCATATTGTACAAGCAATGTAGCTAGAAACAGTAGCTATTATTATCCTAAGGCTAAACATGGATTGTTTTTTAGGTGAAAATTAAAAACCAAGGGAAATTACTGCCATCAGGTTGTGGCTGCAGCCAGAGCTTGCCTCCCAGTCTCACACTCATGCTCTCCTGTGGAATCAGGCTCTGCAATTCTTTTGGCCGGAGCACAAAGGACCTGCGACAGGGCCTGGGGAGACGGTAGCAGCAAACAAAGCAGCAGCATGGAGGGAGGGGTGGGGGAGGCGAGCAGTCCCGGCTGTCTGCTGGCTTTCCGCTTTCTAAGCTTTTATTTTCACAGGGAGGAGAGCGAGGACGCCTGAGTCTGACAAGAGGGTCTCAGCTCCCGTGCTGGCCACTCTCCTGCCGGCCACAGGGACTTCCGGGCCGTGGTGCCTGGCCGGCCTACTGGGTGACAAGCTTGGAGGACGTGTGGAAGGGCCCAGCTGCTGTGAGGGTGCCGGCGTTCCCTCCCTCGCCTCCTGCCGCATCTGCTCTGAGCTGAGTTCTGCCATCACAGATGTGGGGTCGGCAGAGAGACCATCTGGCAATGAGGCACATGTGTCCAGATGGAGCGTCTGTAAGGGACGTTTGCAGATGACCCGCCGAGGCGATGGTGGAACCCGTCGGCCGTGGAAAGCAGGAGCTGGTGCTGGCTGTAGCGCCTGGACCCCAGGCCTCCCGCCTGTGGCCCAGCTTCCCGGCCGCCTCATAGCTCTAAAGCGAACGCCCTGGCCAAAGAGACGCATCTCATCCCCAGCAGTCCCCAACTCCTGATGCAGCATGGACCCCTCACTCACTCCTCCAGGCAGCCCGGGGCCTGCGTTGATAGAGCCTCTAGCGTGGCGGACCAGGTTCTGAGGGTCTTTAAAACAGTCACCAATGGGAGGTTTTGTTCGCAGAAATTTAACATTGAGAAGCAAATGGAAACATAACAGAAAAGACCGATTATGTTTCCCAAGTTGGAAAGGATCGGGTTCCATCTGTCCGGGAGAAACAGGCGTCTCCACGTGCTGGGAGTGGCGCGTGGGAAGTAGAGGAAATCTCAAGAACAGCAAGCCAGGGTCGCTGACCCACAGGGAGGGGCGCCAGGGGCCCAGGGTGGCCTCTCAGATTCACGAACCAGGGAAGGGACCCCAGTAGACGTGGACTCACCCACATCGCCCCTGGGGGAGGTTCCCCAGCCAGTTGAGGACATACCCGGGGCTCCAGCCCCACCTGCAGCCTCCCTCCCAGTCCATGAAGGATTCGTCTCACCCACGGCAGGAGGTTCTCACCGCGTGGCCTGTGGGTCCTGGCATGGGGTAAGTTCCCAGAGGCTCTGCCAGTGGGTCTGCAGATCAGAACTACATTTGTGACAATGCTAAGTGACACCGTGTGACAATATGTCACTACTTTTGTGACAATGCCTTCTCCAGCAGGCAACATCTGCAGAATGGCGACTGCGTGGTGGGCACGGGGTGGTGGCTCCACACCCTGCCTTCCCACCGCCAGGCACTTACTGTGCAGTAGAAACAACAGCTCCACTTTTAAAAGGCGCCCTGGGGCAGAAAAACTATCCGTTCTGTTCTATCTCGGCCTTGCATACAGCACAGCAGGGTGCGTGGTCACAGGTGCGGGAGTACACAGGAAATGCAGGCAGAGTACGTGTACCACACACGGAAGCTGACGGGACTGCGAGAAAGTGTGTGGCTGAGTCTGGAGCCACGGCCCCCACCCCCCAGCTACGCCTGTACCTGAAAAAACAACCAACAAGCCACAGTCATCGGGCCTCGGGCAGGCATTTTCTTGAAAATGAGCAAAATGAGCCTGTTGCTTTAAGGTAAACTTGCAATATTTGTTGCCAATAACAAACTTTGAGCTTTCAAGCAAAAATTAGAATTTTGGAAAACTTGTATCCATCACTGTGAGCTTCCCAGTCAGCACTTCAAGACTTTTCCAAGGAAGTTGGTGGTGATATTTGCAAATGTGACTTTTGATATTAAATAAAGACACGCATCAACATTTGGAAGCTCCACATGACTCGATGAACTGACCTTTTCCAATGACTGTTGCAGGATGCTATGAAGCCACGCCGGGTAAACCCACCCAAAGCGCGTGATCGCCGCACATCACAGCCTGGCTGAGCGTGGAGCGCGTGCACCGTGGTCTCAGGTTCCACAGCAGCTCACCTTGAGGAAATCGTCACTTACCACGTGTTGCGTAACGCCAAGAAAGACGATGTGCAGTGATCCAAAAAGGCTGGTAAATAATCCTCTGTCCCAACTCAATGTCTGTGTGTGGTCAGGTTTTCTTCTCAATTTCAACCAGAGCAACAGTATCACAGCAGTTCAAATCAGAGAACCCAGTGAAAGAGGTTTGCAAAATGTAAGATAATGCCATTCTTTTTACTAAAAATATTACTAAAATTTTATCCTATATGTTAACACTTAATGGGTTTATTATTGCTGTTTTTAAACGGATCAGAAAAGGATGAAATGGTCTGCTTTGCAGCAATGTGGATGGAAGTGGTGCCCATTCTCTTAAGTGGAACAGAAAGACAAACGCTGCATGTTCTTACTCATAAGTGGAGCTGAACCACGTGTGGACACGGAGTGTGGAATGACAGGCCGTAGAGTCCAGGAGGGAGTTGGGGGGGAGAAAGTACTTAGCGGGTACAGCACACCTTATTGGGGTCCCCTAAAAGCCGTGGCTTCAGCACTGTGCAATGTGTGCCTGTGACAAAATTACACTTGTGCCCCATAAATTTACATAAATCTAAAATGTATAAGTAAATTTTGAAATGTAAACAAAAATGAAGCCACAAGTATTTTTAAATGTCTCAGTTCTAATTGCTAATACGGTATACATCTATACATATATACATACGTGTATATATAATATATACACACGTATGTATATATTATACATACATGTATGTATATATACACGTATATACTTATATAAATACATGTGTATATATTTAGATATACATGCATGTGTATATATTAAGATATACATGCATGTGTATATATTTAGATACACATGCATGTGTATATATTTAGATACACATGCATGTGTATATATTTAGATATACATGCATGTGTATATATTTAGATACACATACATGTGTATATATTTAGATATACATGCGTATGTGTATATTTATATACATATATATATATGTTTTTTGTTTTGTTTTATTTTTTGAGACGAAGTCTCGCTCTGTCACCCAGGCTGGAGTGCAGTGGCGCGATCTCAGCTCACTGCAAGCTCCGCCTCCCGGGTTCATGCCATTCTCCTGCCTCAGCCTCCCGAGTAGCTGGGACTACAGGCGCCCGTCACCGCGCCCGGCTAATTTTTTTGTATTTTTAGTAGAGATGGGGTTTCACCGTGTTAGCCAGGATGGTCTCGATCTCCTGACCTCATGATCTGCTCGCCTCGGCCTCCCAAAGTGCTGGGATTACAGGTGTGAGCCACCACGCCCGGCCGCTAATACGGTATATTTTGAAGGTCATAATGCACAAAAACAAAAGCTCTGAGGGTCTTCAATAATTTTTAAAGTGCAAAAATGTCCCAAGAACAAAACGCTTAAGACCCACCGGCGACTACAGCTTGGCACACGCTGGGGTTCCTGCCCATCTGTTGACACAGCCGAGGCCGCCCTGCGCCCACTCCGAGCTCCCGGGCCCTGGTGTCTTCCCTCGCGGAGGCGGCCGGGGCCCGGGCTGGGGACTTGGCCCGTCTAGATTCTGTCCCGGCCTCTGGGCATCGCCTCTCGGGAGCCGGACCCCCCGATCGCCCGCGGCTCCTCTCAGCTCCCCCAGCACAGTCCGATCCGCGCGGCCCTGTCCAGGCGCGATTTGGCCGCTTCTCCCCGCGTCCGGCCGCAGCTGGGAGCACAGGGACCGGGGCCCCGGGAAAGGGAGCGACGCCCCAGGAATGACGGCGCTGAGCCCCTGCGGCGGGACAGGCTCTGGGCGTCTGTTTCATGGGGTTGGACAGAAAAGAACATTTGACTTTCCCCGAACACCGGCCGCCCGCGACTCACGGATCTGAGGCCAGGGAGGAGCCGCGGCCCCAGGAACCCCCCCGGGGAGGCCTTTCGGGGCCGCAGTCGGGAGCCCGGGCCACCCCCAGCCCCCGCAACCTCCCCTCGTGGCCCCGAGAAGCCGGAGACCCTCCCCGCGGGACACGCGCCCCCCACTCCGAGCCCCCCCGAGCTCCCTGGAGAGGAGGAATCCGCCTCCGTCTTGTCCCCAGACCGCGCCCCCCGGGACCCCGCCCCCCGGGACCCCGCCCCCCGGGACCCCGCTGCTGCATCTGCCTCTCCAGGCTCGGCCTTTCCCCGGGGGTCCTGGCCCGGTCTGTCCCCCCAGAACGCTCTCCCCCAGGCCAGGCCCGGGCTCCCCACAAGCGCCCCGCGACCCCTGACCCCACCGTCTGCCCTCGCCCGGGGCCGCAGCATGGGGGCTATTGGGGGGTCCCACGGGGGTTGCTTGGCCGCGCCTGGAATCGGCCTCAAGGTCCCACCGCGCCTCCCCGGGCGGCCGGACTCGCGCGCTCCCCGGGAACCCCGGACCCCGCGCGGACGAGCAGCTTCCCAGAGGCCTCAGGAAGCCCCGCCGGTGGGTGTCAGCGCCCCGCGCTCCAGCTCTGAGCAGGTCCCGCAAACGCCCCAGCGTGTCCCTGCCGGTGACCCCGACACCCCAACACCCCAACGCCCCGCACCGCCCTCAGCAGCCGCGCCTTGGCCAGCGGGTCCGCCGGTGCCTGCGGCCTCTGACATAGAAAACGAGGAAGGAGGCCGGCGCGGTGGCTCACGCCTGTCATCCCAGCACTTTGGCAGGCCGAGGCCGGCGGATCATTTGAGGTCAGGAGTTCAAGACCAGCGTGGCCAAGATGGTGAAACCCCATCTCTACTAAAAATACGAAAATCAGCCGGGCGTGGTGGCGGATGCCTGTAATCCCAGCTACCCTGGAGGCTGGGTTGAGGCCCCCCCGGGCACGTGCTGCCCCCAGCGCTCCGGGCCACGGGCCTGTGCGCCTGACGGAGACTCTGTGAAAAACAGCTGCGAACACGCGGCCTAGAACCAGCTGCACAGCAACGCTGGCGACAGTCAAACCAACGCGAAGGGCCTGGCAGCCGCCCTAGCACCAACTTCAGCCCGCCTGGGTCACCACGCGCTCCTGGGGGGTCCTGCCACGTCTGTTTACATGCTAACAGGATGACAGCAGACACTGTGTGAAATCAGTCAGTGTGAGCACACTGTTTACATGCTAACAGGATCACAGCAGACACTGTGTGAAATCAGTCAGTGTGAGCACACTGTTTACATGCTAACAGGACGAGTGTGAGCACACTGTTTACATGCTAACAGGACGACAGCAGACACTGTGTGAAATCAGTCAGTGTGAGCACACTGTTTACATGCTAACAGGATGACAGCAGACACTGTGTGAAATCAGTCAGTGTGAGCACACTGTTTAGAAACACAGATGGAGACAGCTGGAGCGTGTGTGGAGGTGGACGGGCCGGGGGACTGCGGCTTTTCTTAACAAGTGTCACAGTCCTATTTATCCTCTTATGTTATTTTAGTAAAAACTTGAAATAACTGTTAGAAAGGAAATCTCCAAATCTGAGCATGGCAATCCCGTTAAAAACGTTTGGTCTTTCCCATCGCCGAGAGGCCAGGGCCACGCTCCTGCAACCATCACTGCAAGGTCATCTCTTGCTAAATCCGCGCCCCAGGTGTCCTGAGCCTGCAGCTGGTTCCGCACTGAGTTGTGATTTTCTCTAAATGCACGTAATCTGAACCAGTGAACAATCTGAGAGACGTGGGTACCTTTGCTGAGTACTAAAGCCAAGGTTGATTTGAAAGTTAGGCTGCTACAACCTGGCCAACACGGTGAAACCCCATCTGTACTAAAAATACAAAAAATTAGCTGGGCGTAGTGACGGGCGCCTGTAGTCCCAGCTACTCGGTAGGCTGAGGCAGGAGAATCGCTTGAACCCGGGAGGCGGAGGTTGCAGTGAGCCAAGATCGCGCCATTGCACTGTAGCCTGAGTGACAGAGTGAGACTCCATCTTAAAAACAAAAAAAAATAAAGAAAAAAAAAAAGAAAGGCTCATTGATTCCCATCAGCCTTTGACAGTGGAAGGGAGGTCACTGAGGGTTGACTGGAGAAGAGTGATTTCCCGAATGGGTTAAAATAAATAATTTATTGGTGACTCTTGTCAACATCAGCCAGTCCTGCTCACCACGCCCATCCCCTCCTCTGAGGGCAAATTCCAGTGGGGACTTCAGGATGGTGGCACCAGGGAGACCAGGACACCAGGGACATCAGTTCTGCAGGCGCAGCACACCTGGAAGCACAGGGCTGGCCTCCCAGGCTGACCTCTGACCCCAGGGTCATCTGAGGCCCGTGTCCATCCCACCATCCGGCTGCCACACACAGGGGTCAAGTGTGTTCCTCACAAGCGTGGCCTGGTTTGGGATCACAGTGATAAAGGGCTCCGTGTCACCGAGTGGGAAGGGCAGAGGGTAAACCAGTGTTTAGCCCAGTGCCCCCATTAGCCTCCAATGGAGACGTCACGGCAGCACGGGATCCACGTGGATCCATGTCACGTGGAAAATCCTATCTGGAGCAACACAGTGAGTGGGAATGAGACCCGGCACCCTCGCTCCAGCTGCCAGCAAGATCCTGCATACCTAGCAATTGACGAGACCTGCGCCTGCCCTGGAGATGATTTCAGGAGACTTTGCAGATGCAACTGTATCTATCAGTAGCATGTAATCAGATGAAAAGTCCCAAATCCACCTGTAATTTTCACAAAAATAATAGGCAGGAATGAGAAGCCACAAGATGCCTCACTGGTGGGCTCATGGATCCTTTGCACGGCTCCCGCAGCCGGAAGGCAAATGCCCTCATGCTGATACTCATTATTAGTTAAATTTTCATTGCTTTGAGAGCAATTGCTTAGTTTTCATTGCTTAGAGAAGCCCAATTTAAGAAAGTTTCAGGCCGGGCACAGTGGTTTATGCCTGTAATCCCAGCACTTTGGGAGGCCAAGGCGGACAGATCACAAGGTCAGGAGATCGAGACCACGGTGAAACCCCATCTCTACTAAAAATACAAAAAATTAGCCGGGTGTGGTTGTGGGCGCCTGTAGTCCCAGCTACTCGGGAGGCTGAGGCAGGAGAATGGCGTGAACCCAGGAGGCGGAGCTTGCAGTGAGCCGGGATCGTGCCACTGCACTCCAGCCTGGGCGACAGAGCAAGACTCCATCCGTCTCAAAAAAAAAAAAAAGAAAGTTTCATATCCCCACATCTAAGTGAACAGAACAAAGAAATTGAAGAAATTCTAAATCTCTTTTTGAAAGATACCTCTACATACAAATTTAGACAGACTTTCTATTAAGCAAAAGTTGGCAACCAAAATTTGCATTAAAAAAACCTTTAACTTCACAATTTTATGTTTAGTATTTACCAGTGAAGAAACTCTGCAACCTATGACCTCACAACACTCCAGTCACCTAACAAGGCAGAGAAACAGAGAATGGACGCTCAGTTCTCCTCCACTTGTCCAGGTGTTGTAGCTACAACCAAGAGCCTGAATAGACTGTGGGTTTCTGCTCACACGTGGCCAGACACCATCCAAGACTCCGCAGAAACAGGCAAGCCCAGGCTTGTCTACTGAAATGAATCCAGCATTGGTTTGGTGTGAAGACCCCGCCCTTTCATTGTAAGTTATTAAAGGTCATTTTCTTCAGGGGTCCCTTCCTCCAACTTTAAATTTGGAAAGCTAGAAAAGGTAAGACACAGACACCAACACTTTGACAATAGCAAATATCTCTGGAGAGCCTGAGGTCAGATATAAGGAGGGAGAGGAATTTAAAAAAAAAATGGTGAAGCAGAGACGCAGAGAGGTAGATGCTCCTCCTGCAGACATGGGGCCGAGGTGTATACAGTAGGTAATAGAGGGGATCCTGCAGACGTGGGGCCGAGGTGTATACAGTAGGTGATAGAGGGGCTTCTGCAGACACGGGGCTGAGGTGTATACAGTAGGTAATAGAGGGGCTCCTGCAGACGTGGGGCCGAGGTGTATACAGTAGGTAATAGAGGGGCTCCTGCGACACAGGGCTGAGGTGTATACAGTAGGTAATAGAGGGGCTCCTGCAGACACAGGGCTGAGGTGTATACAGTAGGTAATAGGCTCCTGCAGACACGGGGCTTAGGTGTATACAGTAGGTAATAGAGAGGCTCCTGCAGACATGGGGCTCAGGTGTATACAGTAGGTAATAGAGGGGCTCCTGCAGACACGGGGCTGAGGTGTATACAGTAGGTAATAGAGAGGCTCCTGCAGACACGGGGCTCAAGTGTATACAGTAGGTAATAGAGGGGCTCCTGCAGACACGGGGCTCAGGTGTATACAGTAGGTAATAGAGAGGCTCCTGCAGACACGGGGCTGAGGTGTATACAGTAGGTAATAGAGGGGCTCCTGCAGACACAGGGCTGAGGTGTATACAGTAGGTAATAGAGGGGCTCCTGCAGACACGGGGCTGAGGTGTATACAGTAGGTAATAGAGGGGCTCCTGCAGACACGGGGCTTAGGTGTATACAGTAGGAAGCAGGAACTGCAGGACACCCTGGGGCTGATGACAGTCATTGGGCCACATTTCAGGGCCAGATTTTCTGGGATTTTGGGGGAGGATGAGCTACATGCCCGGCTTTGTGGATTTAGTCCATGGAATTTGCAACACGATTTTCCACAAGTCATTGGCCCTGCCATTTAGACGGAAGGTATTGATAAGTAATACATTATTTATAGGCTCCGCTCAAAGGTATTTTCACATTTTTGTAGTCCTGGTGGAGACATTGATTTGCCCTGAATATTTAAACAGTGCTTAGATTTAACCCCGCTCCATGCTTTGTGCCCTGGCGAAGCTGGCCGCTGCCACAGCTCCAGGGTATCACACTCCTCATGGTCTTCCCCGCCTTCAATGGTCACTTGGGGCTGGAGATGTGGCCTAACACTAGCCCAGTCTGACTCGCCTCCAGGGTCTGGCTTCTGGCACCTGGACAAGGAGACCCTCACTTTCATGGTCCCAAGGCACTGTCAGAAACCACTTTGTGGTGTCAGGAAGAACCAGTCTCAGGATAATGCAGAACAGGGAGATTAAAACAAGACCACGTGGTTGGTGACATCCCTGAGCTGCTGGGTCAAACCATCCCTGAAGCCTTCTCTTCTGGATGTCAGCTACAGAAGCCAATAGACCCCCTTCGTTATATTATTATTTAAGTGAGTTTGAATTGTCAGCAATCTGACTGATACAGCTCAGTGAAAGTTGAAAGTTATAGTTTAATTTCCTACCACCTTGAAAATCCTGCCTAGGCCAAAGGAAGCATTGAATGGTGTCTTCTAAGGGAAGTCCTCCTGTATGGCTTGTAAAGATTGGCTATTCGCGGTTCCTGCGAGGAGGAATTTCACGGACGCCACTGTTGCGGCACTTATTTTTCTGTGCATAAAGACTGCTAATTTAGGACTTTATATCCGCCACAAAAAAGTCAATTTGATGAGACTGGTTCCTTTTTAAAGCCCACCTCTCTGCAGTAAGAGAATATTTAATGATAACAACAATATGCTTGTGAGACCAAATGAGGGTTGCAGCTCCAGTTCAAGAGGCAAACCATGGCTAGTCTTGAAGATTTTCACTCATTTGCTTTTGAAGGAGCTGTTAACTGAAAACGTGGGACTCAGAGCTTCGGGGACTTTCCGTGTTGAGTGTTCCGCCAGCAGTGCTCGCATGTCTCAGCAGCACAGAGCTATTTCTGGGGAAAGCAGAAATCATAAACCCACTGAAAATACCCATGATTGATCCAAGCTTCCTCTTTCAAAGAAAAACCGGAAGTTCCTCCTTCCGTATTCTTGTGGAAAGCTTTGCAGGTGCAGGGCCATGGGGCCGGGGAGTCTGGGGAGCAGCCCTCCTGCCGCTGATGGGTCAGGCCGGCTCCGGGAGTGATTAATTCCCAGGTCACATTTCTGTCGACAGCTGGGAGACGATGATTAAAACTTGAGTGTGTTTATTCCTTTGCATTGGAACTTGAAAACATCAATTTTTTTTTCTTGGATAAGTAATAAGAAAAGTAAAACAAGATGAAAGAAAGGAGAGTTTGCGCTACGGACACAGTCAAAGACCTAGAAAGTCACAGTCCTGGAAGGAGTGTGGGAGCAGCTTGACAGCAGATGGACAGAAAGAGCCACAGCGGAGGCAGCCCAGAGACACCCGGAGATCAAGGGCACGTGGTCCAGGCCACGTTTCGAACCACGGGCAAGAGAGTGGCTGCTTCGATCCCTGGAATAGAGACCATTTTGGAAAGTTAATTTGGAAGCCTGTAAGATGCAAATTCCAAGCAGATTAAAGTTTGTAGTGATGGGGTTTTCTGTAGACAGACTTTTTCTAGATATCCAAAGAGCTGATCGGGCACGGGGCTCCTGATCTGCCTGCCAGGCTCCACGGGCAGAGCCTAGAGGTCCCATCCGGTGCTGAGGCTGAGCCACACTTGCCTCTGGGGGGGCTCATCGCTGGCTGCATCTGCAGGCTGCTCTTGCAACACCCTTACTACAAAATGCAAAGAAGACCCACTCCATGTCCTGTCCAGCTGCCTCCGTGTATAGAAAGGGGCCCGTCCACTTCGTGTCTGAGCGACAGGGGCCTGCCCCGACAACACAGCAGCCCCGCATGCCACTGAGGAAAAGCCTCAGCGAGAACAGAGACGCGTCCAGGGTGCTGCCCAGGGGCACTTGGCTCCTGCAGGAAGGGCTGGCGGGACGCCTGCCGGGGCGTTTTGGAACATAAGCCACTCTGTGTGTGTCTCACACAAGCAATTTCTGCTGCAGCAAAGCACGGCCCTTCTCTAAGCAGGGCAACACCCGCTACCCTCCTCCCTGCCACTCAGGCCCCGGCTCTCAGCCCAGCCACACACGCTGCAAACCCGTGGGTGACATTTCCCCTTGCTTCAAACCTCCATCCCACTTTCTGGTTTTATTTTATTTTATGCATTTTATTCTATGTGATCGATTTGTAATCTGTTCTGGAACTAGGCCAGATTCAAATCAATTAACAAATTGGCTGCTTTAGAGTCTGGTAACCCCAACTTACCAGAGTCACTTCCAGGTGGATAAAGCCCCCATGTACAGGGATTTGGGGAGAGATTATGCAACGTTCTGTAGAAGTAATGTTTTTTACACTAATTTGTTAATTGCAGAAGATCAGCACAGAATCTGAAACAGATCAGTAGGAACCAGAGAACGCCCACGCTGCAGCTGCTGCCCCCAGCCCACGCCACTGCCCTGGGGCAGAGCCGCTGTCCGAGCGTTAAGTCTAACCGATCGTGCTTCCTCCAGAGCTCTCCACCCACCTCCAGAATCTGCACCGGGAGCAGCCTGTGTTTAAGGACTCTGATGGACAGACGGCGGGGTGGACGTCCCACCCTCACGAGAGAGGCTGCCGGACACGTAGCCAGGCCACTGCACCCAGCTGGCCCTGCAGAGGTGCTGCAGGAACTCAGGCACGCTTGATTTGAGAGCAGCAAGCACAGGGACGCCCATTTGTCACATCCAAATAAGCAGGTGTCAGTCTTCCTGCCCGACTCCCAAATCAGGGCTGAAGCCTGCTCTCTTCAGCTTGAAATGAGTCAGCCCGGGGCTAGCGAGCAGGCTGGGGTTCAAGCAAGGTAACATTGGCCTGGCCCACCGAGGAGGAAGGGCTCACGCTTCAGGAGCAGAGGGGCCCCACCAGTCACTCCCCAGGAACAGGGGTGCAAGCGAGGAGGGGGCAGAGTGGGGAGAAGAAGCACAGGCGAGCCCCGAGCCAGGTCCATGAGGGGAGGCACAGCTCCCCCAGGTTTCTACATGGCCACCCGGTGTTGAAAGGGCTGGGGAACCAACGTCGCCGGGGATGGCTCCCATGGGCAAGCCCCCAACCTCAAGAGTGGGCTGCGAGGTGACACGGACAGGGCTGCAAGCGGGGCCGGGCTGCGTCCACCACTCTGTTGGGGTGGAGGAAGGTCGACCGGGATCTGGAATTCTCACAGGTGAGGCACAGGCATTGGGCACACATCTGCCTGCTCCTGGGGAACATGGTTGGAGGCCGAGGGCGTCCTGGCTCTAGTGGGGCCGCGCTGTGTCTTCCCTGCACGCTCACCATGTCTCAGACTGTGGCGTTCCCTGCAATGAGTCCTGCCCGAGACGCAGGCAGGGCACTTCCATGGGGCCTGATACGGGGCTCTGTGATTCCGAGGGCGGCATGGCTGGGTGGAAAACCACAGTGAGAAGGTCATCGAGGTGTTTTCCACGCTAGAAGCACCCTCAACTCAAGTTAAACACACAAATCCACCACCCTGTCTCCAACAGCCCTGGAGAGCAACTGGGCTCCACTGACCTTAATGCCACTGGAGTCTTGTGTAGATGAACTCACATAGGCAGAGCTGCCCAGCGCCCGCTGGGGGTCCTCGCTGACAGGACTCCTGGGTGTTGTGGGGGTGAAAGGCACGAGTAAGTGCATCTGAAGCAGCAGGGAAGGCGTCACAGAAGAGGTGACAGCCCCGGGGACAGTTCAGGCCCAGGGAACCTGGGGAGGCAAGGGAGGAGGCATTTGGGCCGAGGGAACTTTCCAGAACCCGGCGAGGATGAGGGCAGACCATGTTGTTTTCTTCCGTTGTCTGGGTCAGGTGTTGTAAAGACGCGCTCTTAGAACCAGCTCTGCTGGGTGACGATGCAGAGAAAAACACAGTTACTTTTGTTCTCTCCTGAACTTCAAGTACAGTAAAGAGATTTTGTAAAACAAAAAGCAGCTCACACAAGGGGAAAGAGGCAGAGACGTCTGCAAAGCAGAGGGACCTGGAGCCAGCATCTCTGTGGACCCCAGAAACGACTCTGACACAGTAGTGGGGACAGGGCACCCTGATTTAGATCCTGAACCCCAAAGCCCCTGGGACTGCGGGCCAAGGATGATGCCGGGGGGAGGGCTGGAGGTGCAGAGGGGCCTGCACAGGCTAAGGACCCTTCCCCGCCCCTGCCTCCTGGGGCCACCTCCCCTTCCAGTCTCATCTCTGCAGAGACTGAAGGGATCCCTGGGCCTGGGCAGCCGTGAGCTCTGGAGGGAGTCCCTCTGCCCCAGCGCCAGGCCAGCCTCCTTCCCCGCTTGCTCCCAAGCAGGAGAACCTCTCCTCCAGGGAGACCGACCTGCTGAAAAGGAAGCCCAGAATACAAGCAGACACGCAGATCTGTCAAAACACCCGGGCAAACTCTCCAGCCTGAAAATAGACACAAAGCAAAATCATGTGGAAGTGAACGGAAGCCAAATGGGGAGAAGAGTGGAGCATCACAGACGGTCACCCTGGAGGGGCATTGCCGCCTCTCAGCACGGTCACCCTGGAGGGGCATCTCAGCACGGTCACCCTGGAGGGGCATCTCAGCACAGTCACCCTGGAGGGGCATCTCAGCACGGGCACCCTGGAGGGGTCACCAGGCAGGGGCCACAACAGAGGGACCCCCAGAGCGAGGGGCCTGTCAGCATCACTCCTGTGGGACAGCCTCCAGACACCTCTCCAGAACAAAGTGAGTTAGAGTCGTGGGAGAGGCACCACCAGGAAGCCAGAATTAGCAAGCGCCCAAGATAAGACAACTTAAGAGGAGACTGAGACACTTGGGGTTCCATTAGTATATACACAGAAAATAAAGTTGATGGAAAAAGCTAATTATTAATTTCAGGAAAATGGAAAACTGCAAGAAAAGCCATCATCATTTGTGAGGGGCTCAGTGGTGCTGGTGCGTGTGTGGTCATCGCAGTCCTGGCCGATCCACATTTGCTCTCCACGTTGTCAGTGGAAAGGTGGCGGGGACAGGCGGCGTGGGAAGGGAGCTGATCTGTATTGTGGGAGGTGACAGACAATGCCCCAAATTAACCTGCCCAGAGGTAGCAATAGCAGCTAGTTACACAGAGACTGGAGGTGAATGCTGAGAAAATCAGTTTAGAAATTTGGGAATGAATGGTCTGCAAAGATGAAAAGTGAGGTACAGGGTTAGGGACTGGTGTTTGCAGAACAAGCCTTAACAAAAATAAAAATAAACACATCCAAGTACAAACTGACCCTGAAAAGGACCAGCCTCCAACAGAGAAAGACGGGTTTCCTGATGGCAGCAGCCCCTGGGGTGAGAGTCCCAGCAAGAGCTGTTCACTATTCGGGAAACTTTGCCTGAAATTGGTACCCCCACTATTATTTTTGCATGTGTCTCCTAGGGAAGAGAAGAGGCTGGTTGGGTTGTGGAAAACTGATCTATGAATTTCAAGTCTTCATCACCCCTGAGATCTCTTTAGGAAGAGCACCACGTTGGTGTTGCTGCGTCTCTGAGAGCCTCCTGCTATTGGCGCCGTGTTAGGGAGCCGGAAGGAGGCTGAGAGGTTCTGAAAATGAAAGCAGAATGTTGTCCAGGCTGACGCGGGCACCTGGTGAGCAGAGGGACCGTCCATGAATCTGCATCCCACGATACACACATGCAAACTGGAACTAATGCCTGCTCACAGCCTCATGACACTCGCGGCGTCAGTGCTCTGGGCAGGCCGTCCACACTTAAACTCGGTCGGCACCGGCGCTGGGTCGGATCCTGGCCATCAACCACACATTCTACAAGCGGCTCCTTCAGTGAGTCGCAACAACACTTGCTGATTCTGGGCCTCAGTTTCCCCCTTGTGAAAGGCGAGGCCAGCACCTTAGCCTCACAGAAAATAAAAAGTGTCCTAGAAGCAGGGGGAAGTGTGGTTTAAAACCCATCAAAACCACAGCGAGGGCCTGACATCCCATCTCCCGACGGCACCACAGCCTCACAGTTCTAGATGCGAGTCACAGACCTTATTCCAGGCAAGCTGGGAACTCCAGCCAGGTCTGGGTTATTATTTCTTGCTAGTGATTTTTCAGAGAGGTTTGTATCCGCTGGGAACCATCAGTCACGTAGTTGCTGTGTGCGTGTGTGTGTACATGTGTGCGTGTCTGTGCCTGTGTGTGTGTGCCCTGTGCGTGTGTGTGTACATGTGTGCGTGTCTGTGCCTGTGTGTGTGT
>NW_026652280.1:561953-629732 GCF_009828535.3 Hylobates moloch | reverse complement strand
TGTGTGCGTGCGTGTGTGTGTGTCTGCACCTGTGCTTGGTGGGATGAACGATGGTGGTGGGGCTGCGTGTGTGCGTGTGTGTCTGTATGTGTGTGTGTGCGTGTGTGTGTGTCTGCACCTGTGCTTGGTGGGATGAACGATGGTGGTGGGGCTGCGTGTCCTCCTACCATTGGCTCCGACGGTTGGAGCCAATCTGGCCAGGCCGGTCCGTGCATTCTTTCTTTTAAGGATTTCCTTGGGTAAAGCCTCTGCTTGTGAGTTTTCATGCAAGAGAACGTTGAGTTAAAGTCATTTTAGGAAAAAAAAAAACAAACTTGTTTTGAATGACGTCCATAACACAAAATTAAGAAATAGCTGAGCACCCAG
This sequence comes from Hylobates moloch, assembly GCF_009828535.3. Classification (NCBI taxonomy): domain Eukaryota; kingdom Metazoa; phylum Chordata; class Mammalia; order Primates; family Hylobatidae; genus Hylobates; species Hylobates moloch. The sequence goes on along the minus strand of NW_026652280.1, from coordinate 629,366 downwards.
AATGGCAGCCTGTCTCAGAGTGTAATAAGGTCAACTGCAAACCACACGGCCTGGTGCCCTACATGCGCTGGGCGGCCGAGCCGTGCTCCAGGGCCTGGAGGGCCTTGGGGGCGTCGGATGTGGCTTGCTGGCTGCAGGGCCTGGTCTGTGGACAGGTGAGTGCTGGGCCCACAGGATGTAGCCTGTGAGGGTGGCGAGGTGAGCCAAGACCTCTTATCTCCCATCAGGCCTTCCGTTCCCCTCTCAGGAAGCCCGTTGGTGGCCAGCTGGATGTTTAAACCCAAGTGCTGACCAAGAAAAAGTCAGGGGGAAACCTAGGGGCTCCCTAAGATGAGTCTCGAACACACAGGGAGGTTCAGGAGTCTTCATACCCAACAAAAAGCTCTTCCTCAGGTCTGTGCTAAAATGTGTTTTTCCCCTCAGAAAAATAAGCCATGCTCTTATACAAATGTGGAAAGTATGACAGAATAAAAGAAAGAAACTAGAAATCACTCAGAGCATCACTACCAGAGGTAGCTCACGTCAGCATTTTTGTGGATTTCCTTCCACCTGTGAGCATGACTGTGTGTGTGTGTGTGTGTGTGTGTGTGTGTGTGTGTACACAAGGGGGACAGGATAAAGTTGTGTTGAAAACTACTAAAGTCAGGCTGCTTGGGTCAGAATCTACCCCACGGCTGGCTGTGAAATCCTACACGACAAGCCTACCCAGGGCTCGCACAGATGCTTAACAAGTGTCAGCTCTTAGTATTATATCGACTGCACAAATAATCATACATGCTATATGTACAGTTGTGTGTCAGCCCCTTCACTTAAAGTCACAATGTGTACCCCATGGCACTGCACATTCTTTGAAAATATGACTTTCAAGGGCTGGCGCTTCTGTGAGGCGGCTCGGCTGCCGTCCGGGGGCTGTTCCGTCTTGCTGGATGCCTGTGGCACTTGTGATGATCGTAACACTGCAGTGAAAGCCTCACTTGTGAGCCTCTGGGATTTGCTCTGATCATCCCTTAGGAGGAGCCCTAGGATGGCAGCAGGATGCAGATGTGGTTAGCATTGGGATTCACACTGCCCCGTGGCCTGGCTGAGATGCACCCACGAGGATCCCTCGCCCGTGGCCGCCCTCCTCGCCCAGCACTCCAGGCAAGAACGGGATTTCACGGCTGCTCTCATCTGCAGCTCTGGGATTATTGTTGAAGTGGAACATTTACGGCTTTTCTAAATAAAGTTTCGATTTCTATTTTTGTCCATTTTTATTAATAAGATTGTCACTCTTTCCTGATTGATATATGAATACTAGTAAACTTTGATTTAATATATTTTATAATTTTTTTGCAGATTATTATTGCAGTTTTGAAATTTGTTTATGCTGTTCTCTGACTTCTTGCCTTTGCTTTGTTTTTTCTTTTTTCATGTTTAGAAAGCTTTTCTCCATCCCCAGGAAAGAAAAGCATTCATTTTAATTTCCTCTAGTTGTTTTATAATTCAATTCAAAATTTTTAACTTTTAATCAATCTGTAATACATTTGGGTGCAGGTCTTAAATTATATAAATTAATTTAAACAACTCTTCTCTGGTTTATTTTGTTGGTGGTAGTGGTGATGGTGGTGATGGTGATAATGATGGTGGTGATAGTGATGGTGATAATGATGGTGATGGTGATAGTGATGATAATGGTGATGATTGTGGTGACGGTGATAGTGGTGGTGGTGGTGGTGGTGGTGACGGTGGTGATGGTAGTGGTGGTGGTGGTGATAGTGATGATAATGGTGGTGATTGTGGTGGTGGTGATGGTGGTGATAGTTATACTGATGATAATGGTGGTGGTGGTGGTGATGGTGATGGTGGTGATGGCAGTGGTGGTGGTGGTGATGGTGGTGATGGTGATAGTGATGGTGGTGGTGGTGGTGGTGATGGTGATGATAATGGTGGTGATGGTGATCGTGGTGGTGATAGTTATACTGATGATAATGGTGGTGATGATGGTGGTGATGGTGATGGTGGTGATGGTGGTGGTGGTGATGGTGATAGTGATGGTGGTGGTGGTGGTGGTGATGGTGGTGGTGATGGTGATAGTGATGATAATGGTGATGATTGTGGTGGTGGTGATAGTGATGGTGATAGTTATGCTGATGATAATGGTGGTGATGATGGTGATGGTGGTGGTGAACTGTGGCCTCACATCCCCTGGCCTATGTCGGTCAGCCCTGCTGGCAGCTGCCCTCGATCTCGCTGGGCTGTGTGCACCTCCAGCTGGAGGAGGCTGACGGGGGCACAGCGCCCTCTCCAGTGGGTCCCCTTGGGAAGGAGCCTGCACAGCATTCCCAGTGACCCCAAGGGAACAACCCGCCCCCCAGGCAATGCCCTACAGTGGAGTCCGAGGTTCCAGGAGCTTCCTTTCTGCTGGATGGACCTTCAAGCATATTGACCCTTAGCTCCGGGTCATCCCATGGCCCTGGGGATGCAGCATGGGGCCCAGCAGGCAGGGCGAGTTCTCCCGGAGCCATGTCTCCTGGAGAGCTCCTTAGTGGCTGGCAGAGAAGGATTGAGAAGACATTTTCCCCAGCGGGCCTGAGCAGAACACTGGCACACCCACCCTCATCCCTGGGCCGGCATCCTGGCCCCTGCCGTGCCCCCGGCTCCAGCCCAGCTTCTCCACCTTGGTGGTCCAAATGCACCATGCCCCCCTCCCCCAAAGTCACTTTCTCAGTGAGCTTCTCCCTGCTGCCCTGCCCCCAGCCACGGACTCCTGGCCAGTTTCTTCCACAGCCCATGACCCAATGACTCACGTGTGGCTCACTGTCTGTCTCCCTCCCTGGTGGGACCGTGGCTCCTGGACAGCGCCTGGATACAGTCACCTGGGCTTTGTTCCCTGGGCCGCCCAGCTGCCCCCTCCTGTCCTCCAGTGAGAATGAAGCCCATGCAGAGGAAGGCCCACTGGCCCCTGCCCCCTTTCTGTTGCACTAGGGTCCCAGCCAGGGCATCCACACTTGTCCAGTCCCATTAGGAACACCCCAAGTGTCTGTGCTGCCCACTCAGGCCTCACAGCTGGTGCTTCCTTGTTGAGTCAGTGAGCTTTCCTTCCCAGATGGTGTCTCAGCACTGCCACTCTGCCGTGCATGGCACCAGTGCACACCCCATCCCTGGATGGTCACACTTCTGGGTAGGCCCTCAGCAGACAAGGCACAGTGACCAGCGCCTGTCTTAACCTGGGAGAGACACCTGAGCGGCCGGGACAAGTTTTACTCCTCCTTGCAAACCCTGGCAAAACATCCACAGAGAGTGGAGACTCCGCAGTGCTGTCCCCTGTGCTCCGCGACAGGGATGGAGCTACTCAGTCAAACCCAAATCCAGCCGTTCCTTAGGGCCTGGGGTAATGGGATGAGAATGAAGAGACAGCGGCCGGCCGAGACAGTGGATCCTGATCCCTCCCCGGGAGCAGCCTCTCAACTGCACCATCACTGACGGCCCCGTCTGCCCCTGCATCACACGTCACAAGGTTTTCATATTCTAAAGCACAAGCGCATGTTTCAGTGGGGTCATGGATTTTATAGTAATATTTTAGCTTGGAACTGGTAAGAAACTAAGGCAAATTAAATTCAGTGCTAGTTTACACTTGTATTTTAAAAGATGTTGAAAATAAACAGCATGATGAGGCCCAAAGAGCTATTATAAACTCGGAAACATCAGAAAAGCCACCTGAAATTAAAATAAACGACAATCCGCCACTAAAAAATCCAAAACCTAAATGAACAAACCAATAGCCCGCAGCCTGCTCCGAGTGACGCGGCCTCCACACGGACCCTCCGCACCTGCAGAGCGTCTCTGGGTGCCCGGCCAGGCCTCCGAGTGACGAAGTCCCTTTAGGGGACAGACATTTACCTAGAACACGCCAACGTCTACAAGGTGTGAAATGGTCTTAATAAAGGGTTACATCTTCTGAAATGCTGCATTTTAAAATCCCGTCTCTCTCTGTCTTTAGGGTCCGTTTCCTTCCTAAGGCAGGTTCAGGGCCAGGCCTTGCTGGGCCTTCGGGGAGCGGGCATCTCCCGGCCCAGCTCCGCCCTCCTTCCGCGCTGGAAGCCGCAGCCCGCCCTGGCTCGCGGTGAGTCCGGGGAAGCCACGCTCTGTGGCCACGGCTGTAATTCGAAGGGGCGGTCTCAGGCCCACCCCAGTGAGACACCAGCACCCGCACCAGCTCTGACTTTGCGCGCTCCAGACCCCGGCCAGGAGCTGCCTCTGGGGCCGCCTGCGCTGCGAGAGGACTTGGGGCCTCGGGGACCCGGCCGGACCGTCCAGCTCTTGGCTGCGGAGCTGCGCGCCCGTGGCACGTTCCACGGCCACCTGGGCCTGGGCCTGTCGGGGACTCGGGAGGCGCCCCCCGGGTCTCAGGGGGACTCTGCCGAGGCGCGGCCTGGGCCCGGGGCGCTACGCGCGGACACGAGTGGGCGGGGAGGGAAGAGCAACCGCAGCCCCGCTGCCCCGTCCAGGGAGCCTTCCCCACCCGAGGCCGGCGGCTCAGCCTCACGGGCGGCCTGGGGGCGTCTCCGGGAAGGACTCCTGCTCCTGCAGGAATTTGTCCCACGCAGAAGAACGAGGCCCCCGGGGAGCGCCCACGAACGCGGGGAGACGGCGCGGGGCCCTCGAGCAGATGCGGGGCGCTCCTGCCTCAGCCCGGAGCGGTGCAGCCTCGGGCCCTGCTCTCCGCCCGAGAAGGCTCTGCGGGTTCGAATCTGCTGTGAAATGTCACCGGCGCGCTCGCCATCCGCCGGCAGAAGGAGCCGCTCCCGGGGGCCGTTCCACTCCGGGAGGGGACGATGCGCTCCGAACCGCTCACGGGGAGCTTGGCCTGGTGGGTTCCAGGTGGGAGGAGGTGCTGCCCGCTCGGAGGGCCTCGGGCCCGGGGCCTGGACAGCTGCGTGTTCCCAGCGCTGGGGTCCGCGCCGGGTGCAGCCCTGGCCACGTGGAAACCCGGGGCTGGCCGTGCCCACTGCAGTAGCGGTGACTCCGGCGGACGTCAGTGAGGACCTGGAAGTGAGGCCCCCCCTCAGGGACCCGGGCTCCAGTCCCGAATGGGAATAAACCGTGTGGACCCCACATCCACGCAGAGCAGCTCGGAGCCATTGAAGGCCCTGGACCGAGGCTTCCCGGGAGGTCCCCGGGCCCCTCCGTGCGTCCCGAAGCTCCTGTGCCCAGACGCGGCGGGGCTGGGGCTTGGCTCTACCTAGAGCCCAAAACGTTTTCAATGTTCGTCTTTGATTTAAGATGAGAAAGCTTGGCTCAGTTCCGCTTCCACTTGCTGGCATCTGTGCCTCAACGAAACTTGCCAACGTCTGGAGTGTAAATAAGGGACTTTGACCTAGAAGTTTTTACAAGCTTTAAAGTTTCAGTAAAGTTGGGTAGAGATATTTCTTCGTAAGTTTGATGCCAAAAAAAGAAAAACATAAAAAAAGAAAAGAAAAAAGCATGTGTTTTGCCTTAAGGAAGTTTGGCCGGCTGCTCCTCATGGCCTGGGTGCCCAGGAGAACCCAGCTCTGCCACGCTGGTGTCTGCTGTCCCGACTGTAAACCAAAAATAAACTTCTAAGCCCCCAACCGACTGAATGGATCCTCCTCTCTGTCAAGGGGATTTCAAAGAAACCTGAAAAACGAGGTCAGGCCACGTGCGGCTGCCTCAAGGGTCATCCCTGCAGCGTCCGAAGCACAGGCTGGCGAGGGAGTGGGGGCTGGAGATGCCTCATTCTACCCTCCTCCTGCTGGAATTCACTCACAGCTGACCAGTATGAACTTTAAAACAGAGATCTTAAGGCGGACAAACAGGCTGTTGGTAGCAATATAAGATACCAAATTCCCACCTGACTCTAGTATAGCATCGTATGCCCAAGAGGAGGCCCTAGAAGGATCCAAATATTTTACTCCAAAGTATATTTATTTGGCATATTTTTTAATGGCCCTGCAAAGCTGTCTCTTGTGGGAGACATTCACATTCTGTAGAGCATCCTCTTCCCTTTCCAGGCCTTTTTCTGATGCTGAAGAGATTGGCTGAGAGTCTAGCACCTTCTAAAGGTCTAAAAAGGAAACAGTTGCCATCTATTGTCTCCAAGGGTGGCCACCTATGAGACTTCATCTACATAAGAACCTTGGTCTCCAAACCCCTTCACCAAAACACTCCTTTCTGGTGATTCCACGTCTTTAGATAATAACTCTCAACCAATTGCCAATCAGAAAACCTTCAAATACACCTGTGACCTGGAGGCCTCCATTTCGAGTCATCCCACCATTCCAGACCAAACCCATGCACACCTCACATGTACTGATTGATGTCTGCCTGTAACTTCTGTCCCCCCAAATGTCTGAGCCAACCTGGGCACATGTTCTCAGGACCTCTTGAGACTGTGCCTCAGGCCTTGGCCACTCATATTTGGCTCAGAAGAAACCTCTCTAAACATTTTACAGAGTTTGGCTTTTTTCCCTCAACATGACCCTGCCACCCACCAACTTGAGCTGATGAATAAAAATGGTTTCAGGTGTCTGCCTGCCCTCCTTGCCCCCCACAAAGAGAAACACGTTGTCTGAAACAGCCGGAATGTTAAGCTCACTTTCTTTGTTCCTGTTTTCAGCTGGAGGTTGTGCCAGGGGTTCTCTGGAGGTCCAAGTCACCCCGGAGACACAGGGACACCCCACAGCCACAACCGTCCCACATAGGAGTCTGAGTGGAAAGTGGGGGACTGGGGCACCTCGAATGGGTTAGTGGCACTTAGAAAAGAGTGACGTCTTCTCAAATTAAGTGACAGATGCCTTTCGTGGGATGAAGGGAGTGCTGTCTACCCTGCTACCGTGGACCACGGAAAGTCGGGAAGGGCTGTGGCACAAACTGGCACACCGGAACGCTGCCGTGTGTGCCGTGCAGGCAGCACAGGGCTCTTTCCTCAGCAGGGCCCCGCATGTGGCCACAGTGGTGGGCAAAGCTGGGGCAGGGACTCCAGGTGCGGCTGCCTCAAGGGTCCTCCCTGCAGCGTCTGAGCACAGGCTGGCGGTGTGTTCTGAGCCTGTGTGACGTCAGTCACTCACTTTGGCTCTGGGATTCCTCCTTCCCATTCAAAAAGGAGGATCCGAACAAAAACCCACTCATCTGTATCCTTGTGACCGCAGAGTATCAGGGCACCTCTGGAGAAACTGGGGGCCCCGCAGAAGAGCCCTACATGCCCCCCAGATGCCCACTGCACCCTCCTTCTGTAACAAGTAGCCACGCTGAAACTTTCCAAATCCCCAAATAAAGCCGTAGGCTGAGCAAGTCCCTCCCAGAGCGGTGGGTTCCTCCACTGTTTTTAAAATTGTGGTAAAACATAAATAACATAAAATGTGCCATTTTAACCATTTGTAAGGGCACGGTCCAGGGGGCTAAGCACATTCACAATGTTCTGTGCAGTCCTCACCACCGACCATCTCCAGCACTTTCTCCTCCTCCCAACTGAAGCTGTGTCCCCGCGAAATGCTCACTCCTCAGCCCTGGCCCCCGGCACCCCCACCTGCTTTCTGTCTCTATGGACCCGTGGACTCCAGAGACCTCCTGTGAGTGAGACTCACACATGACTGTCTTTACTGTGCATGACGTCCCCAAGATTCATCCATGGTATAGCCTGGGTCAGATTTTCCTTCCTTGTCCAAAGCTGAATATTCCACTGTAGGAAGGACCACATTGTGTAGGTCCATTCCGCCCTGGATAGACATGCAGGTGGTGTCTGCCTTTTGGCTTTTGTGAATAAAGCTGCTAGGAACATGGGGGTGTAGGTGCTTCTTCAATATCCTGATTTCAATTATTTTGGGCCTATACTCAGCCTTCACTGTATTTTAACATGATTTTATCTTTCTTTAAGCCACTTTTTACACACGTCTATAAAATTTTAACTCGTTTAGTTGAGTGGTAACTGTAATTACAGTGGACCCTTGAGAAATGCAGGTTTAAACTACACGGGTACATTTATTAAGCCAGTAGTTTGCACATGGCAGGTCCTCCTGGCTGCAGGGACTGAGTGTGGGGACTGGTCCCATGTTCGAGGTTCTGGGACGCGTCCCCCAGGGACATCGAGGGACGGACGACGGTGCCATTTTTCATATTTGCCGCCAGCGCCATTGGGTTTTCTGCTAATCAACGCCCCTGACTGTCAGGAGGAGAGGAGACGGGGCAGTGAGGCCCCAGCGCAGACCTCGGGCAGGCTGGGCTCACCTTAGCCTCCCCAGGCTCTGTCCCAGCCTCCAGCGGTCTCCTGGCCTCGGGTTCCAGGCCTCTCACCATGAGGACGATGACAGGCCCGGAGGTCCCGTTCTGATTTAAAACTGCGGACTCAGCCGGGACCCTGCAGGGCCTCCAGCCGCACCTGCTCCTCCCAAGCTCGGTCTCGGCCCGGTCAGCGCCGCCCCCTCCACCCTGAGGAGGAACCTGGCCCTTCGGAAGTCTTCCACTGCGCCCTCTGGGGAAACCACGGCACCTCCCTTGCCAGAGCCTGGTTCCTTCTCTCCCTCTTTACCAGGCTGGGTTTTGCCGGCGTTGTCTGTCGGATGCTATGGAGATGGGAAAATGAATTTCATCTTTCATCTTGCACACGCCCTGTCTGAAGGCCCAGTGTTGCCCTGGTGTGGGGACAGCGAGGGGCAAACTCGAGAAGCCCCTGTGGGCGCGCAGGTTGCCTCGTGACCCCCCCGGGGGAGGCGCCCCAGAACCCCCAACGCCAGAACCCACGGGGCGGGGCCTTGCCTGGAATGGGGGCGGGGCCTCGCCTGGAAAGGGGCATCCACTCTAGATGACTTGGAATACCTTGAACTATGCAATGTGGTGTATTTACCGTGTAACACTGGTTACATGGTATTTTATTGTTTTTTTTTTTATTGTATTGTGATTTTTCTTCCCCTCTGGGGTTGGTGGAACCCTCAGTTGCAAACGGGAATGCAGAGGTGGACGGTGGTTCTACGATTTGGAAATCATGAAAGACCACAGAGCCATGCCAGCTTCTTGGTAGAACTTTGTTTTTTATAAGCTCGATAGAAGATCTTATTAGCTTGATGATTCTTTGAGACCAGGTGCTATTCTTATCTAATTTATTTATTCATTTATTTCCTCAACAAATATTTCTTAAACGACTTTTATATTCTCCCCCAAGCATCTTAAGCAGATGCTTAATAATAGGAAATAACACTCCCTTTATACAATAACATTACACAACGCCATCATTTGTTCTCATAAAGGCAATTAGTGCATGAATTTCCACCCCCACCCTCAAAAAATTGCAACACTGTGTGCGGTGGAGAAATCCTGGGCTGTCTCAGGTTTCTTCACTCCACACTCTCCCCAAGACACAGTGGGTAGTTACCGCGCTAGAAGGTGGCCAAGAGCACATGTGTCTACAGGCAAGCACCTCACCCCCCTGGGGTGAAAATAATTCGGAGAATGTAGAATATATGAAAAGAAAGTGTGGAGTTAGAGAACCAAAGCTCACAGACCATCTCCCCAGTAACCAGAGAGTTACTTAAATGCTTTGAATGTCACTTCTCTCATCTAAAAAATAGGGGTGAGGCCTCTAACCTCCCAGGACTGCCACTCAAGTCAAACCCTACCCCGAGCACGTGAAGCCTTTGAGGCCTGCGATTTTGGCTGACAGCGGCACAGGCAGAGGCCGGGGCAGCATGGGGAGCAGGAAGCCCCCGTGGCAGAACAAGAAGCCCCCCGTGGGGGAACAGGAGCCCAAGCCCCAAGGGGAAACAGGAAGCAGGTGAACTTGCTGCCTCCCCTCCCAGCTGGTGCATCCCCAGCAGAAAGAGGCCCCAAAACACCGAGTGACTCAGCCTACGTCTGACCATCAGGCTTGTTTCCAAAACCTTGATTTCCAGGTTTCAAAATTGTAAGCTAAGCCCCGTCCATGGCCATTGCCACCCAAAGACCCCCTCAGCCCCTCAGCCTGTATTCTCGCCCCCATAACTGCAAGCACTGCCTGGGATGGCCAATTCCATAAAGAGCCAGCTTCCTGACTGCATTATCCAAGGACGAACCTCCCCAGGACTGAGGAGTTCTTCCCCCGCGGCTGACCACGAGTGAATCAAGGGCCTCCTGCTTGGAGGCCCAAGGGGAGAGCAGGTGACACAGAGTCATCCCTGATCAACGGGTGGACGATTCCCAGGTAATGTGGAGCACACATCTGCCCCTGGAAGGGGGCTGTCCCATTCTCGTGGAAGTCCAGGGATTTTTACTTCATTCTCCCACAGGCATCCTTCCTGCGCTGTTTCAGAGCCCAGAAGCTGGGGTGCCCCACAGGACTTGGCCAGGTCTGCACCTCAACTGACAGTCACTTAATATGTTTCTCGAATTAATTTTAAATGTAATTTTGCTTTTCAACTTAGGCTCATTCTAAACAAAATGAGTGACATCATGGATTAATGTGCCTGTTATATTATTCTCCGTAACACATTCAAATTAATATATGATAATATATAAGAAATAAGTAACTAGTAAAATAAAGAATGTGTGTGCACATTCTTCCTAAAGAGCCTCTCTTGCACGGACAGGACTAGGCATAAGGTATGTGGGGAAACTGTCTCGCGAGAAGTGAGGGGCGGAGGCAGGTGCCCAGAGGCCTGCAGGTGCCACGGGGCTGAGGCCGGCGTCCTGCGCGGAGTCTCGCCCTCCGACCTCCCTGGGGTGCGAGCCCCACCTGCAAGGCGGTGGAGAGAGGTCTCCATCTAGTGGCCGCCTGCTTCCATTACACGGGGAAGCAAGTTCCTGATCCTGAGGGTCCCGGGTTCCTTTTGGTGATGAAAACCCTCCGGAAGTGAATAGCGGTGATGCCTGCACGTCCTTGTAAATAGACTAAAAACCCTGAGCTGGACATTTTAAAGGCATGAATTATATGGTTCGAGTTATAGCTCCACTTTTAAAAGAACTTTTGTGAAAGGTTTCAATATATGAGCAGAAAAACACTGTTCGCGTCTTCTTATGGTGAAATTAAAGCATCTGAAGCACAGTGAGCGTCTTTTTTACTTTGTCCAGAAACATGAAGTTTAAAACATCCAGCGACCACAAGTCTTCGAGATAGAAATGTTTCATTTGTGCTTTTCTGTAAGCCACAGCTATAGTTGCTACTAAACACCATGCTTCCAGGACTCTTTTATCTGATATTCTAATAAGTTGTTTCTTTTTAAGGGCACTTCTCCCTAAAAAGTGTTCTCAGGCTGCAATTACACAGATCTGAAGCGTGCAGCATACGCCTTTGCTCTCACTCTGCAGTGGAGCTTGTGGGTGTGGTTAAATTATGATGTTTTATTCTAAGGGGAGGCTAAGAACCATCTGCTTCTTGATAGAAACCATGTGTTATTACAAGACACTGCGTCAGGCGTGTTAACATGATACACTCCTTGCAATTATACTTACTAAACAGAACACCACTGCAGAATTCCCCTAATGTTCTCCTCACACCCCAACTCAAGAATCTTCCCCTGCACCTCAAATGGGATTGATCAGTGCAATTATTTTGTAAAGGTCTTTGTCAGTGGATTCAAAATAACCAGAAACAATAATTATTATTATTTAGAATTCAAGTGTAACTTTCCAGCTGAGATGCAGCCTCAGCCATACAGGTGTGGACAGAGTGGAAAATGGGGTTATTTGTGTCCAGCCCATCTTCGGGGAGGGGAGACCCTGCTACCGGCTCCTCATTGCCCGGCAGGGAGTGTCCTCCCCCAAAAGATGCTGGAATGTGGCTCCACAGGACCATGAATCCATGCAACCCTAGGCTCGTCACTGTCACAGTGCATGTTTCATGGCCTCAAACGGGTCTTCCTCGTGTGTAAACTTCAGAAAGTGCCTTCATGGGGTAACCACAGAAGTGCCACCCCAGGAAGCCTCTGCTGCCCAGCAGCAGGAAGCGGGGTCGAGTCTGAGGCCCCAAGGGAGGAGGAGCTGAGCTCTGCTGTAGGGAGCCCCATCCAGGGATGAGCAAGACAGGAGGAGAAGGCCAGGGAGCATCCGGGGAACTCTCTGAAGGCCGCCTTCACTCTGGAGCCTGGCCGAGGCTCAGCTGGCTTCACCACACTGCGATATGCATCTCCCTCGACCCAGCCCTGATTCCTCTCCTTTCCTCACATAGCCGTTGACCCTAAACAGATCTGACCTGCAAAATCCAGCTGCATGTCAGCCACAGTCTACAATGCACAGTGGAGCCCTCAAAGACAGGATTATTTAGCCCAAAATGTTACCAGCACTGTGGTTGAGAGATCCAGAAACAGGCTGACCACGAAGAGACAGGAGGTACAGTTAGTAAGGCTGGTGATGAGAGGGTACATCACCACCTTGTGCTAAGGGAATGGTATGAGCAAACATACGCCAATAAAGACGAAATGCAAAAATGCCTAGAAAGACACAAATGGCCAAAACTGACTTAAGAAGAAATGGAAAATCCTAATAGGCCTACAACAAGTAAAGACATTTAAAAATCTTCCCAAAAGAAAAGCCCTGTCCTCAGTGGCTTCATTGGTCGACTTTATCAAATATTTAAAGAAGAAAATAATACCAATTCTACACAACTTTTTCAGGAAAACAAAGAGTAAGTAACACTCCCCAGTTCATTCTATGAGGCCAGGATCACCCTGATACTAAAGCCAGATTAAGCATTACAAGAAAACTTCACACCAATATCTCCCACAAACATAGACACAAAAACCCCTAACAAAATATTAGCAAACCAAATGCAACCGCATATAAAATGGATTATAAACCAGGATCAATTAAAGTATATCCCAGAAATCCAAGATTGGTTTAATATCTGAAAATCAGTTAATCAATAGATATGAAAAATTCATTAACAAAATCCAATACCTTTCATGATAAAAACTCACAGCAAACAAGAAATAGAAAGAAGGAATGTCCTCCATCTTTTAATGGACAAGTACAAAAAACCTACAGCTAACATCACGGTTAATCATGAAAGACTGAGGGCTTCCCTCCTAAGATGTTAAACAAGACAAAGCTGTCTATTCTCACGTTGTGCTGGAGGAGAAAAATAAATGTTAGAATTCACTAGTTTATTCACTTCCATGTAATGTACCAAGTAGACCTCAGGTGACAACTGTGCCACAGAACAGCTGGGAGGTACCAGAAGCTCTCTGGCTGTGCCAGACGAAGGGAGTGTTTAACTGAAAGTTGGGCTTGAAAATGTGAATTAGATTCACCCTAAAATATGTTTTCTTTTCTTTTCTTTTTTTTTTTTTTTTTTGAGATGGAGTCTCTCTCTGTTGCCCAGGCTGGAGTGCAGTGGCGCGATCTCGGCTCACTGCAAGCTCCGCCTCCTGGGTTCACACCATTCTCCTGCCTCAGCCTCCCGAGTAGCTGGGACTACAGGCGCCGCCATCATGCCCGGGTAATTTTTTGTATTTTTAGTAGAGACGGGGTTTCACTGTGTTAGCCAGGATGGTCTCGATCTCCTGACCTCATGATCCGCCCGCCTCGGCCTCCCAAAGTGCTGGGATTACAAGCGTGAGCCTCTGCACCTGGCCTGTTTTCTTTTCTTAATGCCTGACTTGTAACAATAATTTCGCACATTGTGCTGGAGGAGAAGGGGTGAGAACAGCCAGCCTTGTCTAGTTCAGCATCTTAGGAGGGAAGTCCTCAGTCTTTCATGATTAACTCCTTCCAAGGAAGGAAGGGAGGGAAGGAGGGAGGGAGGAAGGGAGGGAGGGAGGGAGGGAGGAAGGAAGGAAAGGAAAGAGGAAGGGGGAGGGGGGAAGGGAGGGAGGGGGAAGGGGAGGAGAGGGTTAAAACCATAAATACTGAAAAGAAGAAATAAAACTGTCTATTGGAGATAACCTAATCCTCTATGTAGAAACTCTTAAGAAATTTACAAAAAAGAACCCTACTGAACTAACAAACAAGCTTATCAAGATTGTAAGATATATCATTACACAAAAATCAATTATATTTTATATAATATCAATAAACAACCTGAAAATTGAATTAAGAAAACAATTCCATTTACAATAGCATCAAAAATAATAAAATAGTATTAAATATAACAAGACGTGCAATATTTGTTCACTGAAAGCTACAAAACATCACTGAGTTTTCATCAGCAAAAACCGCAGACATCGTAGAAGAGCAAAACCAATGGAGAGACATCCTGTGCTCTTTGAAAGGTTCAATATTATTTACATATTGTCTCCACAAATTGCTGTGATTCAATGCAATCACTATCAAAATATCCGCATGCTTTTGTGGCAATTGACAAACTGAACTATTTATTTACATGGACCTGAAGAATCCAAAACAATTTTGAGAAAGAACAAAGTTGGAGAATGGATGCCCCTGGATTTCAGACTTCCTATAAAGCTACAGGGATCAAGATCATCTGGTATCAGCATAAGGATAGACATAAAGATCAATGGAACAGAACTTGAAATTCCAGGATGCTCGTGGTCTATAGTGTAAAATGCAGCACTTTAAGGCATCCCCCGAGAGTGATTTCTTTCCGTTAAGGACCCTCTCAAGTCCAGCCCACCCTCGGTTCTATCTTGTGCTGTCTGTCCATGGCTCCAATCCCTTCTCTGTTTTGAATCACATTAAAACAGTCATCTGGGGACCCGCTTCTTAGAAACTCTCCAGTGGCTGTAATGGAAACCTGGCAGTGATAAGAAGAGAAGCAAACTAGAAGGTAATTTGTACACAAATTGCAAGTGAAATTTATAGAGGAAGAATGTTTCCTCTAACGCAACATTTTACATTGTGTATTATGAAAATTTTCAAACATATGCGAAAGCACCAACAGTTCTCAGTCCTGCTGCCCCCTCCAGCACCCTCGGTCCTCAGTCCCACTGCCCTCCCCCCTCCAGCACCCTCGGTCCTCAGTCCCGCTGCCCTCCCCCCTCCAGCACCCTCGGTCCTCAGTCCTGCTGTCCTCCCCTCTCCAGCACCCTCAGTCCTCAGTCCTGCTGCCCTCCCCCCTCCAGCACCCTCGGTCCTCAGTCCTGCTGCCCTCCCCCCTCCAGCACCCTCGGTCCTCAGTCCTGCTGCCCTCCCCCCTCCAGCACCCTCGGTCCTCAGTCCCGCCGCCCTCTCCAGCACCCTCGGTCCTCAGTCCTGCCGCTCCCTCCAGCACCCTCAGTGCAGCACCATCTTATCTCAGTCATACCCACTAATCCCTAAACCAGGTTATTTTGAAATAAATCTCAGGTATCATACTATTTCATCTCCAAATATTTCAGCATATATCTCTAAATGATAAGAATCTTCTTTAAGTAATATTCAAATAAGTCATCAGTTTTATGTTTAGGAATTATTTTTAAATAAACAGAAGAAATCCTCCCTTAAGTTGCATGGACAACCCGCATTCAGCATACTAAGCCTAGAGGTCTCCTTTAAAAGGCATTTTAAGACTAATCAGATGATTTAAAGTCAAATGAGTCCTATGCTTATTTTTCCAAAATATGTACTTTTTCCAGTTGCAAAGAATGCGTTATAATATGCAATCGCAAATAGCCTGTTGCTGTATGGCCAGAACAAATGTGTTAGGAAAATAAATGTTAGAATGCATTAGTTTATTCGCTTCAATGTAATGTACCCAGTAGACCTCAGGTGACAACTGTGCCACAGAAGAGTTGGGAGGTGCCAGAAGCTCTCTAGCTTCACCAGACAAAGGGAATTTTTACATGAAAGTTGGGCTTGGAAACACGAATCAGATTCACCTAAAATATGTTTTCTTTTCTTAATGCCAGACTTGTCATAACAATTTCATAAATTAAACCCGAGCTGTATGGGAAGGCTCAAACAGCAAAACATTCAATGCCATCTCTCCCTGCTATAATTAAAAACGCACCTGGTGAAAATTCTAAGACAAAACAGGATCCCTCTAACTCGGAGTCGCTAGAGTCACCACCACAATCAAACGCACCCTAGAAGCTCTCGGCGGTGTGTGCGCGTGCGCGGGCTCAGGAGCGGACCCTCTGTTCCGACCCACGCTTCTGACCGGTGATTAGAAAGCGGCATGTTCTATCCTCGGCCCTGTCAGCCCTGCAGGGCGCACCAGCCGCTCTCATGGGCCACAGAACCACAGAGGCGCCCTCACCCCTCGGAGCGGCCTTCTCCTCGACAGCACACGAGCCATCTACGTTTTCCCGGTTCTTTTTCTTTCCAAAGTCCACATGTGCGCTACCACCTCCTTTAAAACACAAAAACAGAAGAGCAAAACGAGGGAAAAGGTAGCAGTTCCCTTTAGCCAAAGTGCAGCGCATTTGTTTTCATTATTCCTCCGTTTTACTGAGAGTAACGTGCCATCCAGACAAGCCCATGGGAGCGGTAAAAAGAGTCAGGGAATAGTCGATTGAGCTGGAACGGCCCCCATGCTCACGGGCCATATGGAGCAGATTTAATTGGCCTGTGTGTTAGGATGCACGGTGCAAACTGTTCTGACGCTAATCCATCATGGAATAGCATCTTTCATGCAGATGTACTTTCTGCTTATAGACACCTTGTCTTACGGAGCTCTCTCCCCACAATGACAAGATTCTGACAGTGGAGGCATTGCCTTCTCTGCATCACATCAGCAGGGCCATTCCACTCAGGGGGACTTTCCCCATTCTGCTCTTTTTCTCTGCCTCATTTACTGAAATAAAAGCAACCGCAAGGACCTGCCTCCTCTAGAATGCATGCTCTGTCTCAAAACCCAGCCCAAAAGGAAGCGGAGGAGGAGGGGAGGAAGAAACTCGTTTTCCCTGTTGGCCTGTTTTATGCGTTAAAAACACACTGAAGAAAAGTCGGGGGGGATTTCTACTTCTGACAATAAGGCAGGCCAGACACTCGGAAGGGTCCTCACCAACAAAACCATCCAATCCTGCCTGAGACTTGGTTTTCCTGCCAGTATCGGGCTTGAATGAAATAAGGGACTTCTTCAAGGCTCCCCTGGTGACCTGAATTCAGAGGAGGGAAATCCCATAATAAAATGGAAAAGGTGCGGTTGCCCTGGGAGGACTTGCCACAGCAGAACCACCTAGAGATTGTCTGGGCCAGGAGGTGAGCTGGGGTTCCAGGCTCAGCAGAGGCGGCAAATGTGCTCCCCACTGGGACCCCCAGCTTGAGCCAGTAGTAAACACTACCGGGTTCTCACAGAGTGACATCAGCCACACCTGAGCTCACGGCCAAAGAGCAGCAAACACACGCAGAGGAACGCGTCCATGAGCAAAAGTCAGCACGCACAACCCGAACACAAAACAGACTCACACCCGCAGAGGCATCAAAATTAGAGGTTAGAGCTGAAGAAACTGTCCAGGATGCATAACAGAAAAACAGGGAGGCAAAAAATATTTGAAAGATTAAGAGGGAGAGATTATAGAATAAGGTCTAACAAATATCTATTCATAGTTCTAGGAAGTGAGACCAAAAAGAGGGAAAAATGATTAATTAAAGAGATGATGCTTGAAAACCTGCAAGAACTGATGAGAGTCGTGAATACATAATATATTCCAAACAGGGTAAATAAAAAGAAATCCACCCATAGACACACTGCAAGAAAACGTCAGAACACTGAGGCCAGGCATGGTGGCTGACGCCTCTACTCCCAGCATTTTGGGAGGCTAAGGCGGGTGGATCACCTGAGGTCAAGGGTTCGAGACCAGCCTGGCCACCATGGTGAAACCCTGTCTCTGTTAAAAATACAAAAATTAGCTGGGCATGGTGGCAGGCACCTGTAATCCCAGCTACCTGGGAGGCTGAGGCAGGAGGCTGAGGTTGCAGTGAGCCAAGCTTGTTCCACTGCACTCCAGTCTGGGTGACAAGAGTGAAACTCCATCTCAAAAAAGAAAAAAAAAATTTCAGGACACTGAAGACAAACAGAAGACAGATCACCTATGAAGCCAACAATAAGACTAACAGATTTTCTTTTCTTCTTTTTCTTTGTTTTGGTTTTATTCAAGACAGAGTCTTGCCCTGTTGCCCGGGTTGGAGTCCAGTGGCACAGTCTCGGCTCACTGCAACCTCCGCCTCACATGTTCAAGCCATTCTCATGCCTTGGCCTCCCGAGTAGCTAGGATTACAGGAGTGTGCCATTATGCCTGGCTAATTTTTGTATTTTTGGTAGAGACAGGATTTCACCATGTTGGCCAGGCTGATCTTGAACTCCTGACCTCAGATGATCCACCCTCCTCGGCCTCCCAAAATGTTGAGATTACAGGCGTGAGCCACCGCGCCATGCCCAGATTTTCGACAGCAAAAATAGAAACTGGAATCCAGTGGAATCATGTCTTCTAAAAACAAATTGTCATTCTGCTGCTGTCTACCCAAACTGTCTTTCCACAATGAGAGCAAATAAAACATTCTCAAAGAAACAGAAACTGAGAGTTAAACTCCAATAAAACTTTCCTAAAGAAGTTCTAAAGAATGTGCTCTAAGCAGGTGGAAACTAATCCCATAAGGGCATGATGGACTTATGCATAACATATCGTGTGGCGTGTAGCATGTATTACATATAGATTACATGTTCTATAACTATTTTAGATGTCTGTTAGATATGCATTGTTTTAGCAGAACCAGTTCCTTTACACTGAGATAGATCTTTTTCCTAATAAATTGTTACTTTAAAAAAGGAAGTTATAAAATATCAGAAGAAATGACAAACAAATAAAATGTTAAATATATGTTAAATCTAAACAAACATTGCCTATAAGGTAATAACCACAATATCTAACTTGGAGTTATAAAAATTATAGAGCCAAAATATTGAACAATGATAGTTTGAAAGTCTGGAAAAGAGTGTTCTAAGGTTTATGTTGTTGAGAAGGAAACTGAAGTATTAAACTCAAATTTATTATGTTAGAAATGCAAAGTAAAATTTCAATGGCAATCACCAAAAGAACAACAATGGAGTGAACAAAAATTTTTAAAATAGATAAAAAAGCAGATCTCCATAGATTCCCAAAGGAAAAATGTGTAATAAAGGAGAAAAGATACATGCACACATATATATAGAGAGAGAGAGACAGAGAGAGAGAGGAACCACACACACACATACACACACACACACAGAGAGAAAGAGGGAGAGCGGGAGGGAAGACACACACACAAGCAAAGTTGATAAAACTGCAGGCGAAATTGGCAAATGCACTGTCAAAGTGAGAGATTTTGACACATCTCTTTAGACTATTGCTTTTTCAATTAGAAAAAAAGTAAACATATAGTAAATTTGAATAACATATTCAACAAGCTTAATTTATTAGATAGACATAGAATGCCGAACCAAATCAGAAAATAATACACATTCCTTTGAAGCAAATATTAACCATATACTGGGCTTTATGCTAACTGCATTAAATTTCAAAATAATAGCATTGTACATTTTATGTTATCTAACCATAGTGCAATTAATTTAGAAATCAACAATACAAACATGAAGAAACTGCCTATATATATTTGGAAATTTTAAGATGTACTTCGAACTAACTCCTTCATCAAAGAAAAAGATTGCGATAGAAATAAAGCCATACTTGAATGATTGACTATTTTGAAACTTGTGAGAGGAAGCAAAAGTGAGATCTAGTAGGGCATTTATAGCTCTGAGGTTCGATTCAAATGAACACAGGCTTAAAATTAATGAGCTAAACATCCAATTTAAGATGATGAAAAAGAACAATAATGAATCCAAAGAAATTGGCAAATCCCCAGAAAACATAATTTCCAAAAGTGAAACATCTCATTTTGAGATGAGATAGGTCTAAACAGACATTTAACTATGAAAGAAATCTAATCAGGAGATTAAAATTTTCCCACAAAGAAATACCAAGAAAGGTTTACAGTTATATCAAACATTAAAAAAAGGTCATCCCACACTTATAAAAATGCTTTCAAAATGGAATTGAGACAGAAAAGAGGGAAGCTTCCCAACTCATTCTGTAAGCCCAATATACCTTTGATTTCAAATTCAGCAGGCATAACACAAGAGAGGAACACAGACGTTTCTCACTTGTAAACATGGCCATAAAAAGATTAAGTCAAATATTAGCGAACTAAAAATCTACTCATGGAATTGCGTTTATCCCAGAAATGCATAACTGAATCTGGTTTTAGAAACAGAATAATGTATACATTACACATATGCAAATGTATGTATTTCCCTGTCTTAACAAAATGAAAGAGAAAAACCATATGGTCATCTTACCAGAGGCAGACAACCATTTGATACTATTCTAAAACAGTCATAAAAATCTTTTAGAAGACTAGGGATGAACTGAAGTTTCTTTAACCTGAGAAAAGACGGGCCAGAAAAACCCTTACCATAAATCTTTCCTGATGAAGAAATGTCAGAAACACTCCCTTTACCATCTGGAATAAGACAAAGAGACCCACTATAACTGATTCTGTTAATCACTGCACTACGGGGCTAAACTACCGCAGCAATACAAGAAAAGAAATAAAAGCTACAAAACTTGGAAGGGAAGCATAAAACAGTCATCATTTATAAATGATAGGTTTTTTTACAGCAGAAACTGCAAATAATCTACTGATATACTATTAGAAATAAAAGATCTTAGTAAGGTGAGTGCATGGTGCCAGTTCATGAAAATCCACTGCAGTTCTGTAAGCCAGCAGCAATCACCCGGAAAACAGCAGTTTTAAAAAAGCTATCATGTACAATAGCAACAGAAAATAAAGTAACCAGGAACAAATACAAAACAAAAATGAGCAAGTGCTGTATGGAGAAAATCATAAAATCTTATTGGAGGACTTTGAAATGGACCTAAGCAAGTGAAATGGTAGACCAAGTTGACAGACGGGAAAATTCAAATCACAAAACTGCCAGTTCTCCTCAAACTGACTTAGATTCCACACAGCTCTGTTAAGGCCCTAACAGGTTTTATCAATAAACTTGACACATTAATTCTACAAGCTATGAAACAACAAATACCAAGAACAGCCACAAAACTTCTGAAGAAACTTCTCAAGAATCGTGGGGGCCTGGTCCTCCCAAATATCATGACTTACAGAGCTCTAGCAATTCCGACAGTGCAGAAGCCAGAATAGAAAATCTGGCCTGGCCGGGTGCGTGGCTCATGCCTGTCATCCCAGCACTGTGGGAGGCTGAGGTGGGCAGATCACTTGAGGTCAGGAGTTTGAGACCAGCCTGGCCAACATGGTGAAACCCCGTCTCTACTAAAAAAATACAAAACAATTAGCCAGGCTTGGTGGCACATGCCTGTAATCTCGGCTACTCAGGAGGCTGAGGCAGGAGAATCACTTGAATGAGGGAGGCAGAGCTTGCAGTGAGCTGAGATCACACCACAGAACTCCAGCCTGGGCAACAAAGCAAGACCCTGTCTCAAAACAAAAAAAAAACGGAGACTGGTATATATCAGAGATGACATCACAGATCAATGAGAACAGAAGTTTTTCAATATATAGTGCTGGGACGATTGGCTATTCATATGGAAAATGAATTGGATTCCTGCCTTACATCATATATGAAACATCCATTTCTTAGTAAGTAAACGGTTAGCTGTGAAGGGCAAATTTCATACGTTTTAAAAGTATAAAGGGAAGATATCTTTAAAATCCTCACATTAGGGAAGGCATTCTTAAAATTAACAGCTTCTGTTCATCAAAATATCTCATAAAGAAAATGAAAAAGACAAACCTAAAATTGGTAGACAATATGAGTGACATATAAACAATAAAATAGTTTCCTTCAGAAACCACAGGGGACTACTACAAATCAGTAACAAAAAGACAAACACCCCAACAGAAAAATGAGCAACAAACATGAACAGGCATTTCACAGGAGAAAAAACTCACATGGCAGATAAAAAATAGAAAAACAAGCTAAACCATATGGTCATTAGGAGACTGACAACCAGAACTACAAGTTTTCATTTTAACACAGGTTTTTACCTGGCATGGCAGAGACCAAGTCGGATAACACAGACTTGTTGAGGATGTGGATGGAAAGTAACTCCTTTGTTGCTGGTGGGATTATAAATTAAAACAACCATTTCAAAAAATTGGTTGTCACTTCATTCATCTGAACATTTGCACACTGTATGCTTCTGCAGTCCCCTCCACATGCACACCCTTCTCCACACGCACACCCTCCGGAGGCTTTAACTCAGGTGCACCAAGAATCATACAGAATGTTCACTGCAGTACTTCCCATGAAAGCAACTAAATGTCCATGTATAAAGACTCAGGAACACATTCTGTTACACCAAATGTCCATGTATAAAGATGGCATGAACACATTCTGTTACAGCCACATAATAGGATACTATACAGCAATCACAATCAACAAACCACAGCCAAACAAAATCATATGGATGAAGATGCGGATACACAATGATTAGGGCAACAGCCATCACTGAAGAATATATATGATGCTATTTCTATAAACCTCAGAAACAAGCCAAACTAAACAATATCTTTGTATGTGCATATATATATATATCTTTGTGTGTGTGTGTGTGTGTATATATACACACACACACACACACACACACAAAGATATATATATGCACATACTCATGCAATAAAACACCATAGAAAAGGAACATGATCAACCCAGGCTGAGGTTGGTGGATCTGCTGGTGGGGAAGCAAAGGGCAGAATGGGATGGGGAGAGCTCTCCAGCAGTTGTGATATTGGTGACACCCTGGATTTCAGGTCAGCTGATGGGCTCATTGTAGGGTTAGACTTCATAGCTCACCCGATACGTTACACACAGTCTGCTCTGTACTGTATGGGGAGCCTGGAAGCTGGAAACCCTGGAGAAAAGTGGCCACACTCAGCACCTGGCCAGGCCTGAGGACCCAGGGCTGTGAAAGAAGCTAGGCCAGGGAGACTGTGAGGGATGGCAGGATGGAGATGGGGGCCAAGGAAATAGGCAAGGGTCAGAGAACACGGGGGCCCCATACTGCTCCTTGAGAGGTCTGAGTCCCCGAGGCCTTTGTGATACTCAGAGAAAGGAGGCAGGGTGAATGACAATGGCAGTCCTCTGACTCCAGCCCATGTCGTTCAGTTGGCCTGAACCCAAGTGAAACAGCATTGCCGTCCACCGTGCCCTTGGTCCACAGAAGAGCGGCAGGGCCAGTGGGAGGGTGGGATGTCTGCGTGGGGATGACCAGACAGGGCTGCCCTGGTCTCAGCTGCAGAGCCTCCTGGCCCAGACCTCGCCCTGCACAGAGAAGGCCGGCAAGACTGCACTCCCCGCTGCTCTGTCCACGAAAGGTTGGCAGGGAACTCCCGCTGAGACAGAAGAGACCTGCTTTTGTTTTGCCCCAGGCTGCGGTGGCTCCAAGTTACACCAAAATGAAACCACGTTCGTCACAGAGAGCCCACAGGTCGGCGCCAGCAGCTTCCTTCACTCGTGAAAGCAGCAAGACCAGCAGAGGTGACACCCTGCGAGGATTGAGTCTTGCTTCCAGCAGGACACTTGAATGCTCTGGGCCTAATGGACCGATTCTTACCCAGTGCTTTTCACTGGCGTCCTTGCCATTTTCCCCCAGCAATGTGCATCCCAGCTGCATCTCAGGAGAGACGGAGGAAGGTTCCTCATCACATGCATCACAGCTGCGGCCCTGGAGGGGTGGAGGAAGGCCCTGCTCATGTTGCCCTCACCACTGCCTGCTGAGGGAGCGAGTTTCTGGGAGTGATATCTTGAGCCTCCTCCACTTGGTCTCCTGGGAGGGCTCATTCGTTCAGGTCCACGGGAGATTTTAAAGAGCTCCCTGTGTGATCGTGAGGTATACTGAAGTTTAAGAACCACTACTTTAGGAGGTTTGTGCTATTATAAGGCCAATATTCTGCTCTATTTTACGTTCTATAAATGTGAATTTTACACTTTGGATTTTCTAAAAGAAGGACATGTGTTCTTATGTTGTTTATTAATATACTAAAAATATTAGAATAAAAACAATACGTGGAAATGGCTGCTTTAAATGTGTAAAATGCCCACCCCAACATACCGGCACAGGCTTATCTCAGAGAGGCTACTGCTGCAGTTCCAAACCACGGCAATAAAGTGAATATCACAATAAAGCAAGTCACATAAATCGTTTCGGTTTCCTGGTGCTTTATAAAATTATATTTACACTATACTGTAGTCTTATTAAGTGTGAAATACCATTATGTCTTTAAAAATGCACATGCCTTAATTGAAAAGTAATTTATTGCTAAAAAACGCTGACGATTGTCTGCCCCTTCAGCGAGTCCGAATCTCTTGCTGCTGGAGGGTCTTACCTCAATGCTGACGGCTGCTGACTGATCAGGGTGGTAGCGGCTGACGGCTGGGGTGGCTGTGGCAATTTTTAAAAATAGGACAGCAACGAAATTTATTGTGTTGATCAACTCTTCCTTTCACGAGAGTGTGTGATGCTGATGGGTAGCGTTTTACCCACAGCAGAGCTTTGTTCAGAATCAGTTAATCTGCTCACACCCTGCCACTGCTTTATCAACTCATTTATGGAATATTCTAAATTCTTTGTTTCATTTCAACAATCTTCACAGTGTCTTCATCAGGAGCAGATTTCATCTCAAGGAACCACCTTCTTTGCTCATCCGTAAGCAGCAGCTCCTCGTCGTTCAAGTTTCATCCTGAGATTGCAGCAGTTCAGTCCCATCTTCAGGCCCCGCCTAATCGTCTCATTCTAGTTCTCTTGCTATTTCCACCACGTCTGAAGTTATTTCCCCCACTAAAGCCTCAAACTCCCCAAAGTTATCCCTGAGGGCTGGAATCAACCTTAACCCCTGTTAATGTTGATATTTTGACATCCTCCCATAAATCATGAATGTTCCCAATGGCATCTAAAATGATTTCCTTTCAGAAGGTTTTCAACTGACTTTGCCTAGATTCATCAGAGGAATCAACTATAGCCTTAGAAAACGTATTTCTGAAATAATAAGACTTGAAAGTCAAAATCATTCTGGGTCCTTGGGCTGCAGGGTGGATGTGGTGTCAGCAGG
Organism: Hylobates moloch; assembly: GCF_009828535.3. Lineage (NCBI taxonomy): Eukaryota > Metazoa > Chordata > Mammalia > Primates > Hylobatidae > Hylobates > Hylobates moloch. Next base: position 604,400 of record NW_026652280.1, on the reverse strand, counting down.
CATGAAAACAACATTCCTCTCCTGTACGTCTCCATCAGAGCTCTTGGGTGACCATGAGCAGGAATTTTTCTGAAAAGAATCTGGCCAGGCTCGGTGGCTCACGCTTGTAATCCCAGCACTTTGGGAGGCCAAGGCGGGCGGATCACGAGGTCAGGAGATCGAGACCACGGTGAAACCCCGTCTCTACTAAAAATACAAAAAAAAAAAAAAATTAGCCTGGCGTGGTGGCGGGCGCCTGTAGTCCCAGCTACTCGGAGAGGCTGAGGCAGGAGAATGGCATGAACCCAGGAAGCGGAGCTTGCAGTGAGCCGAGATCGCGCCACTATACTCCAGCCTGGGCGACAGAGCGAGACTCTGTCTCAAAAAAAAAAAAAAAAAAAAGAATCTTTCTGAGCAACAGGTCTCAAGAGTGGGCTTAGAACAGGCGGTAAACCGTGCTGTGAACAGAGGTGCTGTCATCCAGGCTTTGTTGTTCCACGGATGGAGCACAGGCAGAGGAGATTTCGCATCATTCTTAAGGGCCCTGGGATTTTCAGAATGGCGAATGAGCACTGGCTTCAACATTAGCCCCTAACAGGGGGGTCAGCCTGTCCTTTGAAGCTTTGAAGCCAGGCACTGACTTCTCTCCACCTATGAAAGTCCTAGACAGCACCTTCTTCCGACAGAAGGCTGTTTTATCTGCATTTAAAATCTGTTGTTCAGTGCAGCCTCCTTCATCAGTGGTCTCAGCTGGGTCTTCTAGGGAACTTGCTGCAGCTTCTCCACCAGCACCTGATGCTTCACCTTCGCTTTTATGTTACAGAAACGGCTTCTTTCCTTCAACCTCAGGAGTGAACTTCTGCTGGTTTCCAACCTTTCTTCTCTCTGAAGAAATTGGAGAGAGGCAGCTTCCTCGCCTCTCCAGCCTTCATGGAGCTGAAGGGAGTTAAGGCCTCCGTCTAGATGAGGCTGTGGCTTCAGGGAGTATCATGGCTGGTTTGATGTTCTGTCTAAACCACTGAAATTTTCTCCTATTAGCAATAAGGCTGTTTTACTTTCTTATCGTTTGTGTTCACTGGAGTCGCACTTTCAATCTCCTTCAAGAGCCTGCCCTTTGCATTCAGTCAGGCCACCCATTTGGTGTGAGAAGCCTAGCGTTTGGCCTGTCTCGGCTTCTCATGTGCCTTCCTCACCAAGCTTTTGATTTAAAGTGAGGGACGTGTAACTCTTCCTTTCAATGAAATGTGTAGAGGACATTGTAAGGTTATTAACTGGCCAGATTTTAATATTGTTCTGTCTGAAGGAATAGGGAGGCTGAGGACCGGAGAGAGACAGGAACGCCGGGTCAGTGGAGCTGACAGAACACAATTAAGTTTGGTGTCTCACGTGGGCAGTTACGGTGCTCCAAAACAATTGCAGTAGTAACAACAAAGATCACCGATGACAGATCACTATAGGTGATAAAAATGAAAAAGTTTGGACGACTGTGAGGATTACCAAAATGTGACACAGAGACACCAAGTGGGCAGGAGCTGTTGGGAAAATGGTGCCGATCGACTTGCTCAAGGCAGAGTTGCCACAAATTCAATTTGTGCAAAATGCAGTATCTTTGAGCACAATAAAGTAAAATGCAATAAAATGCCTGTGTATGGCAACCAGTTTGAGAACTATTTCACAGCGCACTGGTAACTGACTGTACTTAGAAGCTGCCGGTTTTGACAGAGCTCACCTGTGAAGCGGTGATGGCTGCCTCGCTGGGGCCCAGGACCTGTGCGTGGCTGGGAGCTCCCTCTGAGGGTCTTTCTTGGGCTCCAGGACCCGCAGAGTGTGAGTTGCAGTTCGGTGGACAAGCATGGCCAGGACAGATTGTGCTCCTGGGGACTGGGCGCCTTCCCCTAGAAAATCAGTGGTGTGGGAAACGGCTGTATTAGTTATGAGTGACCTCAGCGAGTGTGGTTCTCAGCAGTCCTGTGAGAGGCAATGCTACTCTCCCATTTATATTTTTAAAAAGAATAACCTGGTGGGGTTTTAAGCTTTTGGGATAAAATAAAACAGGAAAAGAAACAGCTTTTCTTGATAAGACCGATACATACCCCAGGTCTTCCTCCCTGAAAGTGTGACCATTGTTGAAAGGTTGAAAGAGAATGGCCTGCACCACATGCGATGACCGTTCAGCTTCCTTCCTTCCTGTAAAAGCTTCCACGGCATTTGGCAAGACTCCTCCACGTGCTATCCCATCCTTTCACTGAGTGAAAATGGCCGGGCGCGGAGGCTCACACCTGTAATCCCAGCACTTTGGGAGGCCGAGGTGGGTGGATCTCTTGAGGTCAGGAGTTCGAGACCAGCCTGGCCAACATGGTGAAACCCCGTCTCTACTAAAAATACAAAAATTAGCTGGGTGGTGGTGGGCACCTGTAATCCCAGCTGCTCAGGAGACTGAGGCAGGAGACTCACTTGAACCTGGGAGGCAGAGGTTGCAGTGAGCCAAGATCGCGCCAGTGCACTCCAGCCTGGGCGACAAGAGCAAGACTCCATCTCAAAAAAAGAAAAAAAATTTAAAACCTAGTTGTAAAATATAAATTTGAAGGCACCTGTAGTATTGTAACGTAGACTATTTCTCACAGGTTAATTTTGGTGGAGGCATAAAAGTTGTTAGAATCAAAATGAAGGCACTTGTGTTAGAAAAACAAACAAACAAGAAGCTCTGATGAATGGAGCCAGCGAAGGCCGTGAAGGGAGCGTTCCCACATCCATCGAATAACAAAAAATATGATAGAAGATGCTGCAAAACCCAAAACCTTGCACAAAGACCAGCACAACCTTACACAAAAACATACTTCTGCAAGGATGTCTGCCCAGCCACTGCCTGTCCAACTTCAGACTGGCATCGCCCTTGCTATTGATCTTTGTAGCCCGGGATAATTCTTTCGAAATAATTCTGTCATCTTCCTAATTTTCCCTTTAAAACCCTTTGTCTTCCTTTACCCAAATATGCACGTAATTTAGTGTGGCATGTGTATTCCCATTTCAGTGCTCTATTCTTGAATAAGTTACTTCTTCTTTGAGTGAGCCTCTCTCTGTTACTTAGACTGATACATATGGTGTCAGAAATGGGATGAGGAAAATATCACCATCGGAAAAATTATTTTTTATTCCCGTTTTTTGGAACCATTGTGCAGTATTTACTCCAGCTGTTTGAGCTCTTCACTTCCACAGCTTGGTTTTTCACCCTGGTGAGTCCTTTCTCAGGCTGAGCCTTTCTCTTTGTGCTGGAGGCTTTTTGATGCTACTTGGAATGTGACTTGGATGAGGCCGCCTTGATAAAGGACCACACATCCAGCCCGAGATGATAAACAGCCTTTTTGTCTTTTCTGCTAAGTCCTTTCTGGTACAAAGGCATAAATCTTTCTGGGTTGAATGCTCTGATTTGTACAGAATTAACATTCTCTCTGTAAGGCATGTCTTTACTTGTGAATTCACTTTTGATCTGCATGCCTAGTTTAATATTTTGTTCTATGTGGACACCTAGGTTAAAATTTTTGTGAACACTCTTACCTTGGTTCCTTTTGACTTGATTTGAGTCTTTCCCCTTGATGGTTTTTTAAAATCTTCTGAGAACAAAAATAAACATTCTAAATGGTGAGTGCAGAATCGCTAACTAAAGGCCATCAGGGCAGCCGCCACCATCTCAAACATGGTCTAAACTCCTGACATTCCCTGGCTGGATTTGTAGATTTTCTTTGCTCTCAAGAGATTAGTAAGAATTGAATGAGATTCTAAAACATTAAGGTATGCCAAGTGTGCTGGGATTCCAGCCAGCTACACATTGTGGCCCATTCTCATGCACATTTTTTAAGTGATTGGCAAAGTGACACCAAGGAAAATTCAGAGCTCAGTGGCCATTATTTGAACTCTCTAAAAAAGCAACCCTCTCAAAAAAGCAACCTTGCGGCAAAAGAGTTAACATGGAGTCTCCCAAGGTCTGTATCTCTCACCCAACTTTTTTTTTTTTTTTTTGCCTATTTTGAATTTTCTGACTCTTCTGGTGTTGAGATGAAACTCACTGCTTATGGCATTCTAGCCAAGATTTTTTTCAAAGTCTTAAAGGGCTTTCAAATTAACGGCTTTAGAAATTCCAACAGCTCCATGGTAACCAACAACCTAGACACCTTTTAGAGACATCCATTTAGGTTTGACTGACTAACAATTGCTTATGGTGATGGAGCACTTAATTGAAAAATTAATAATCTAAAATAAAAAGAACTACATAAATATTTATAAATGTTTATAAAAGTTAGGCTCTCAGATTACAGAGGTCAAAAGCTGGAGCTCAGAGCAATTATGTAAGGTATGTCTGTCCAGCATAAAAATGTATTACTTTTTCTGCCATGCAGAGTCCAAAAAGAAAAAGCCAAAAACAAAATAAAACCAAAACCCCGCTACAATGCTTCCTGCCCACATCTCTAACCAAACAAACAAAACCAGCAACCAAAAGACATTTGCTGCTAGTTCAAGTCTACTTGGAGATTCTTATACAATGCAGTCAATCCTAGTTAAAATTTTTTTTATAGATAGATAGATATAGATACAGATACAGATACAGATATAGATATATAGATATAGATACAGATATAGATATAGGTATAGATACAGATACAGATATATAGATATATAGATTAGATATAGATATAGATACAGATAGAGATGAGATAGAGATAGAGATAGAGATAGAGATAGAGATAGAGATTACAGGGTCTTGCTCTGTCACCCAGCCTAGAGTACGGTGTTACAATCATGGCTCACTGCCGTCTTGACCTCCCAGGCTCAAGTGATCCTCCTGCCTCAGCTTCCCAAGTAGGTGGGACTACAGACATGCACCACCAGACATGACTAATTTTGTTGTCGTTGTTTTGTAGAGATGGGGTTTCACTCTATTGCCCAGGCCAATCTAGAACTCCTGAGCTCAAGTAATTCACCTGTCTCAGACTCCAAAAGGGCTAGGATTACAGGTATAAGCCACCATGCCAGGCCCACCTAGCTAAAATGTAAACAATTGAAAATTTAGCCCTAACCTCATTTGAAAATTAAAAAAAAAAATAAGAAAGAAGAGGTGGGTGGGGGTAGAAATGGTGTTTTTTATTTTTAAACTGCATGGAAACTGTTTACCCAAAATTTTGGTCCGGAGCCTTCATTAGATTTCCTATCAGGGTAAGTAGCACAAAACTAAAAATCTTGGTCCCCTGTTGTATTAGTCCATTCTCATACTGCTATAAAGATACTACCCGAGACTGGGTAATTTGTAAAGAAATAAGGTTTAAGTGACTCACAGTTCCTCATGGCTGGAGAGGCCTCAGGAAACTTACAGTCATGGCAGAGGGGAAGAGGCATGTCTTACATGGTGGCAGGCGAGAGATAGCAAGCAAGAGCAGGGAAACTGCCTGATAAAACCATCAGATCTCCTGAGAACTCACTCACTATCACAAGAATAGCATGGGGAGAACTGCCCCCATGATCCAATCACCTCCCACCGGGTCCTTCTCTCAACATGTGGGATTATAGGGATTACGATAGGAGTGGAGATTTGGGTGGGGACACAGAGCCAAACCATATCACCTAAGTTAGAACAAGGTTTTCTTAAAGTATTGATTTGCCCTTAGGAAAATTGCAAAAGGTTTTGATGTTTAATCCTGAAATCTGTTTCTTTTTTTCCCATTTTTTGTAGAGATGGGGGTCTTCCTATGTTGCCCAGGCTAGTCTTGAACTCCTGGGCTCAAGCAATCCTCCTGCCTTGGCCTCCCAGAGTGCTGGGATTACAGGCATGAGCCACTGGCCTGGCCAGCTTTTCCTGATATGTCTGGATTATTCTGTGTAACCAAGAAAATTCCTGTGTTGTTACTAAGAGTCATGTAATTCCCTGCTCCAGGCACTCCTTTGCTTGTTTATAGTCCTCTATAATAAAGTGAACACTCATAACCCTGGACGCACTCTTCCTGTGTCTAATTAAATTCAAGTACCCTTTTCTTCAGGTTTGACTTCTGGGTTATCTAAGGAGAAGCAATCATACAGCAGGAAGTTTTTCTTTACTTTTTGTAACTAGCCTAAACACAAGACATTTTTACATTTTATCAAGTTAGATTTGTTTTTTATTAAGTTTTTGATTACTCAAGCAGAAAATTGAGCTTTAAATGGGTTAAGGCTTTTACACTCATGTAACTTTCCGTATTTGCTTTTGAAGTATTTTAACTATCACTCTGCTTAAATGAATGATTAATATTTTATATGACGTAACTTTTTTTTTTTTTTGAGACAGGAGTCTCACTCTGTTGCCCAGGCTGGAGTGCAGTGGTGCAATCTCAGCTCACTGCAACTGCCACCTTCCAGATTCAAGTGATTCTCCTGCCTCAATCTCCCTAGTAGCTGGGATTACAGGCACCCGCCACCACGCCTGGCTAATTTCTGTATTTTTAGTGGAGACAGGGTTTCACCATGTTGGCCAGGCTGGTCTCAAACTCCTGACCTCAAGTGATCCACCTGCCTCAACCTCCCAAAGTGCTGGAATTACAGGCACGAGCCACCACGCCTGGCCCTGTGATTCTGTTTTGATCAAGTGTTTTAAACTTTTTGACATATTTGGTAGGCTTCCCAAATATCAGAATACCAAATTAAGTCTTTTTGACCTAGAACTAACTTTTGGATTTTCTATTTGTGCTCCTGGAGAGACTCAAAACATGTATCTCTCATCTTATTGAGACATTAAATAATTAGGCTTATTTGGTAAATTGTAGGGAAGCATTGTCAAATGATAAGTGATACTAGATCTTCTTTCAGATACATTTATGGGTATGTTGTTGATATGTTTCAAAAATTACGTAAACTCATAGAAATCTAATATGTTATCAGTCATAATTTTGGTTGTTATATTTTTTCTGACGCTGTATTTGTATGGCTGTGTTATTAATGCATTCTAAAGATGATGTGAAATTTGTAAGTTTCATGGTCCTGATATCAGTCCAGCTGTCAGTCATGATTCCAGTTGTTATCTTAGAATGCCATATGTTGGCTGGGCGCGGTGGCTCACGCCTGTAATCCTAGCACTTTAGGAGGCTGAGGCGGGTGGATCACGAGGTCAGGAGATTGAGATCATCCTGGCTAACATGTTGAAAACCCCATCTCTACTAAAAATACAAAAAAACTAGCCGGGCGTGGTGGCGGGCACCTGTAGTCCCAGCTACTTGGAAGGCTGAGGCAGGAGAATGGCGTGAACCCGGGAGGCGGAGCTTGCAGTGAGCCAAGATCGTGTCACTGCACTCCAGCCTGGGCGACAGAGGGAGACTGTCGAAAAAAAAGCCATATGTTGTATGTAAGTAACTAAATTTCCTTGATAATTAGGAATTTTCATCAGATTTTTCACCATGGCCATTCTAAGCATTTGGGCTTCTCTTGTTATTATTTTCAATTATTCCCTAAAAGTATTTGCAATCAACTACAGTCCCAAATTGCCTTTCATAAAAAGACTTGCAAGAACCCTTGGACACAGATTTCTGCTAACTTTAAGATCATGAACGGAAAAAGAATTTCCAGAACTCTGATGAAGAAACTGACGGGTCCATGACACTGCTAACCAACATCAAGCAAAACAAAATACTAATTATATGAAATTTAAAAATTAACACAGATGTTTTAATGACTTTTATTTGAAACATTGTAAGTTCTTTACCTACATGTTTTATTTTCCAGATTTAAGAAAACTGTCTCTCAAAAGCTGTCTATAGTTTACAACAATTTGGTATAGTTTAGTGAACAAAGGTGGAGGCATTTGACTTTTCTGTCTACTTGATTCTTCCAAAATTTGGAAACTATTCACCTATATTCTTAGTTTTAAGTACAATACAATTATTTATATAAGTTCAACAAAAATCTATTCTCTCTTTACAGCAGGATACAATTGGAAACATTGATTATAGTACGGAGGTTTTGACTGAATATCATATTTGAAGGTATCCATAGAAAGCCTGGTTTTAAGACTCTCCAGCCTTACAATCAGTAAATAAAAATTGTCATTTCCTGGCAGGCCAAGGAACATTCAGGTTGTAAGTACAGTCGAAGATCTTCCCAGGTTTGGCTTTCTAGCCTCAAGAGGTTTTTAAATCTGATAACCTATGTGATCAGTGTAGGGAGAAAAAGTTATGTTTCTAAAGAAAAACTATCATAGCCTTTTATTAGACTGTAGCTCTGAGCTTTGTTTTCGAGTTCTTGTTATCTAACTGTAGAATGGGCTAGATCCTGAATTCTCCTAATTTTCTCCAATGTTTGGCTATAATTCTCCAACTAAAAACTAAAACTGCTTCTCTCCTAAAGCCCTGTAAGATGAACCTAAACACGTTTTAACAAACAAGCCTCATGGCTGATGTATGGTCCACACATAAGGTTCACCAAACTGCTTGATGCCACAACCAGCGATATTCAAGCTGCAAACTGGGAGGAAAAGTTGATGTTTTCACGTTGTAAACAGTTTTCCCTGGACATTGGAACAAGACTCCCTATCATAAGGAGACTCTAACTCCTCAACTCCTCTTAATGTCTTTTTCACGTGACAGGATAATGATGAAATTTCACCATCAGTAGCTTCTGTTGGTAACTTAACAGAACGTAACCTTCAAAAATCCTTTAGTAATGCCTGTAATCCCAGCACTTTGGGAGGCCGAGGTGGGTGGATCACCTGAGGTCAGGAGTTCGAGACCAGCCTGGTCAACATGGTGAAACCCCGTCTCTACTAAAAAATACCAAAAATTAGCCGGGTGCAGTGGTGCACACCTGTAATCCCAGCTACTCAGAAGGCTGAGACAGAAGAATTGCTTGAACCCGGGAGGTGGAGGTTGCAGTGAGCTGAGATTGCACCACTGCACTCCAGCCTGGGCAACAAGAGTGAAACTCCATCTCAAAAAATAAAAAAATAAAAATCCTTTAGTATTCATTGATTAAATAAGAAAATGCCTGTGCATTTCTTATTGTGGTACCTGGATAAATTCCTCTGGGAAAGTTGAGACCCATATACACAAAAGAAGAAAACAGGCCACATCATTCAAGTCTTATCTAATTCCCTATGGTCATTGATTCATTCAATTGTCTTTAAGCCTACCGGGTTCATGGATGCAAACTGGGATTGTCATATTACTATTAATTTTACTTTTTATTTCCCCTTTTTAAACTTTGTATCTGTTACTTGTCAATTTTTTTTTCCATCCAGGATACATAGGAATAAAGATAATTTTTTTGAGATAGGATATTTCTATGTTGTCCAGGCTGGCCTTGAACTCCTGGACTCAAGCAATCTTCCCACCTCAGGCTCCTGAGTAGCTGGGACTATAGGCATGAGCCACCATGCCTGGCTACTTGTTAACTGATTTGCAGTAGTACAACTCCTAATAATATAATGCTGGCCCAGCACTTTCAGATGATAGCAAAAGATCATGGAAAAGACAAAATTGAACTTAACAATGCACTCCAGGTAGACTTATCCAGGGAGCCACTCCCTTCAAACCTCCCTTGCTGCTCAAATGTGGCTAAAAGGGTTTTGACACTGGATCCTAGTCACCAATCATTCCCCTCAAAGTGGGGTGAGACCACCACCAATGACAGGTCCAGCACGGAGAGGCATCAACACCCAACCACAGGTTGATTGATCAGTGATGCTTTCAAAGAAAGATCTTGATCAAAAGAGGAAATGTGAAAATTGTCAGAGTCAAAAAAGAGTCACTAGTGTTAAAGAAAAAAAAAGTCAAAAAAGATTCACTAGTTTAAAGAAAAACAAACAAGCAAACAAACAAACAAAAACCCCTGACAAATAGAGTCAGGGAAGGTCAAGAAGAGAGGGTGCTCATGCTTGTATATTGATAACAAAAATGATGACAAAACCCAAAGCCTTGCACCAAGGTTATCACAACCTCACACAAAATGTGCTGTGGCAAGAACACCTGCCCAGCAATCGCCTGTCCAGCCCCAGACGGGATCGTCCTTGTTACCGATCTCTGTACCGAGGACAATTATCTCAGAATAATTATGTGATTCCTTCCCTCTCTGAATATGCAGTGTTTACTGTGGAATGCATATTCCCATTGCAATGCTCTATGCTTGAAAAAATATATTTTTCTTTGAGAGAGGCTTTCTCTGTTTGTTCTTTAGGTTGACAGAAGTATTATGTTTTCTCATCTGTGCCTAGTGAGCTTTGAGGTTCAACAAACATTTTTGCATCATGATACTATGCTCTCACAGTAGGCATCAACTTATGGCAGGGTCACCCAAAACTTCTTCAGTGAGAAATGTGGTTAACATTTTGTATCAGTTTTGTAGAGATATAGTTTACAAATCATCAAATTTAAAGCATGCAATTCAATGGTTTTAATACACGTCCTGGGTTATAGAATCATCACCATAATCCAGTCTCAGAACATTTTAATCTCCCCCCAAAGAAACCCCGTACCCCTCGTTTCCCATGCACCTGCTCACTCCCCCAGCCCTGGGCAAGCGCTGGTCTATATTTTGTCCCTATGGACCTGCCTCTTCTGGACACTTCATATAATCGTACAGTATGTAGGCCTGGCTTATTTCACTTAGCATGATGTTTGCAAGGTTCATCCATGTTGTACCATGTATCAGAACTTCATTTTTTATGGCCAAATAATATTCCATTTCATGGACATACCAATTTTGTTTATCCATTAATCATTTTGGTGAACGTTTAGGTCGTTTCCACCTTTTAGCTATTGTGAAAAGTGCCGCTATGAATATTTAGGTACGAGTTTCCATATGGACATATATTTTCAATTCTCCTGGGCATATACTTAGGAATTCTGGGTCACAAGACAATTTGATGTTTAACATTTTGAGGCCAAATGTTGTCCAAGGTTGCTGCACCATTTTACATTCCTGCTGGCAACTTATGAGGGTCCCAATTTCTCCACAGAATCACCTGTTACTGTCTTTTATTTTAATACACTTTACTTTTTGGAGTATTTTTAGGTTTAGGGAAAAAATGCACAGAAAGTACAAAGAATTCCCACATACTCTTCCATCCCCCCACCCCCAGTTTCTGCAATTGTTAACATCTTGCATTAGTGTGGTCCATTTGTTACAGGATGAACCAATATAATCACATTACTATTTTTATCGTTTTTATTATTATAGCCATCTGTCTTAGTCCATTTTGTGTTGCTATAACAGAATATCAGAGACTGGGGAATTTATAAATAAAAGAAACGTATTTGACCCAGGATTCTGGAGGTGGAAAAATCCAAGATCCAGGGGCCACATCTGCTGAGGGTCCAACAATGTGTGTGAGAACAACAGCAAGAGGCTGAGGGTCCTCTGCTGGGTCATCCTATGGCAGAAGGCAAAGTACAACAGTGGGTGTGAGAACAAGAGCAAGAGAAGACCAAGCTCCCTTTCATCAGGAACTCACGTCCGTAATCACGAACCCACTCCTTTGATAACAGCATCAGCCATTCACGAAGGCAGAGCTGTCATGGCCTAATCACCTCTTACAGGCCACACTTCTCAACACAGTAGCACTGGGGATCAGGTTTCCAACACATGAACTTTATGGGACACACTCAAGCCATAGCACTGTTTTGACAGGTATGAGTGGTTTCTCATTGTGGTTTTGATTTGCACATCCCTGACTGATACGGTTTGGCTGTGTCCCCACCCAAATCTCATCTTGAATCATAGCTTCCATAATTCCCACGTCGTGGGAGGGACCCAGTGGGAGGTAACTGAATCATGGAGGTGGGAATTCCCTGTGCTGTTCTCAGGATAGTAAGTCTCACAAGATCTGATGGTTTGATAAAGGGCAGTTACCCTGCACATGCTCCCTTGCCTGCCGCCACGTAAGACATGACTTTGCTCCTCTGCCTTCCACCATGATTGTGAGGCCTCCCCAGCCCTGTGGAACTGAGTCAATTAAACCTCTTTCCTTTATAAATTACGCAGTCTCAGGTAGGTATTTATTAGCAACGTGAGACCAGACTAATACATTGACCTTTAAAGATACTGAACATCTTGTCGTATGTTCACTGGTCATTTACGTATGTCGGCACCATTTGTTGAAAACACTTTTCTTTCGCCCACTAAGATGTCTTCACATCCTTGAAAATCAGTTGACCACAAATATGAGGTTTATTTCTGGACTCTAAATTCTATTTAGACTGGAATTCTATTCCATTGATCTACATTTATATCCTGATGTCAGTACCACATTGTCTTGATTACTGTAGCTTTGTAGGGAATTCTGAGTACTCCAAATAATTTTTCAAGATTCTTTCTGCTATCCTGGGTCCCTTTCATTTTTATGAATTTTAGGATCAGCTTGTTAATTTCTGCATAAAAGCCAGCTGGGACTTTGAAAAGGATTGTATTGACTGTATAGATAGATCTGGGAAATATTTCCTTCTTAACAGTATCAAGTCTTCTGATCCATAAACATGAGATATCTTTCAATCTATTTAAATCTTCTTTATTTTCTTTCAACAACGTTTTGCAGTTTTCAGTGTTCACATCTTGAACTTCTTAAGTCTATTCCTAAGTATCTTATTCTTTTTGGTGCTATTATAAACGGAATTGTTTGCTTATTTTGGCTTTTTCACTGCTGGTATATAGAAACACAACTGATATCCTGCAACATCACTAAACATGGTTTTTCTAAGGTTTTTAAAATGAATTCCAGCCGGGCACGGTGGCTCATACCTGTAATCCCAGCACTTTAGGAGGCCAAGGTGGGCAGATAACTTGAGGTCAGGAGTTAGAGACCAGCCTGGCCAACATGGTGAAACCCTGTCTCTACCAAAAATACAAAAATCAGCCAGGTGTGGTGACGGGTGCCTGTAATCCCAGCTACTCGGGAGGCTGAGGCAGGAGAACTGCTTGAACCTAGGAGGCAGAGGTTACAGTGAGCTGAGAGCGTGCCACTGCACTCCAGCCTGGGCAACAAGAGCAAAACTCATCTCAAAAAAAAAAAAAGTATTCCATAGGTTTTTTTGTTTGTTTGTTTGTTTTGTAGAGATGGGGTCTCACTGTGTTGCCCTGGCTGGTCTTGAACTCCTGGGCTCAAGCAGTCCTCTCACCTTGGCCTCCCAAAGCACTGGGATCATAGGTGTGAGCCATTGTGCCCTGCCATAGGCTTTTTTTACATAAAATATTAAGCCATCTTCAACAATCTTTAGAGATTGTTTTACACCTTTCTTTTGAATTGGATGCTTTTTTTCTTGACTAACTGCCCTGGCTACAGCCTTCGGTACACAATTAACTAGAAGGGGCAAGAGCGCCATTCTTGTTTTATTCCTGATTTTAGGGGAAGGCCTCCCATCTTCAAGCACTGAGTTTGATGTTAACTACAGGTTTTTGTAGAGGCTGTTTATTAAGCTAAAGAAATTTCCTTCCATTCTTTGTATGTTGAGACTGAAATTTAGCGGACAGCTGAAACACTGACTGAAGTTCAAAGCTCGGAACCTGAACGTGGGCCTGAGTGAGGCAGCTCCCTGAGGGGCAGAACTGTTGCCTTATATGACAGCTGGTGGGTATGGAGGAATGAAAGGAGCCTCCACTCCTTGCTGCCTTCATCTGGCTTCTGACATTTTCCTTCAAATGGCATCAGGACCAGGGGCAAGCTGGGCTCTGTGAAACGCAGGAAGCAGGGAGCAGTGTCCACCCGCCAGCCTGCCCTCACCTCCCCAGAGCCTTGCCTTCTCTGTACTGCACACTTGGGCACGGTGAACCCAGCCCAAGGCATCATTCTCACCTGCCCCTGAAGTCAGACCAGTCTAGCGGCCTGCCCCTTCCTGCCAGTCCTCTCGTAAGGAGGGCAAAAATAAAACATCAAACAAAACATCAACTATATTCTATATTTCCTACATTATTCAGATAAATTGTATGTATCAAAAAAACTGTCCCGTTTTATTTTGATGGCCCTGGAGTGCGGCCCCTTCATCAGCTGAGATCACAAAGATCTCTAATGCAGGCGACAGGAGCAGGGTCTGCAGTCGGCCACCTGGCTTCCAGATGCCAGTCCTGCCCTCTCCGGGCCGTGCAGCTGAGCACCCAAACCTCTGCAGGCCTCGCTTTCCTCTCTTATCTGTAAGCTGGAAACCGTAGGTACCTCAATGAGTCATGGTGCAGATGAAATGAGACCAGGCTCTGCAATGCACTTGGCACAGCAGCTGGCAAAGTGTCACCCGCCCCCCACGATAAGCACCATCCTTGCCTCTGCAGAGATGCTTAGCAAGGTAAGTGGGTTCTCAGTGTTAAGATTCACAGTGTAACCAACATCTAAAGCTGTTCATGATTTTGGCCTGAATGGGAAGTTAGGAAGAACTCATAAAGAAATCACAAAGGAAAGTAAAAAAAAGGAAAAAAGAAAGTCATCAAGGGGAGTAAAAACTGGTTAACATTTCATTTTCTTTTCTTTTTTGGCCTAGAGATTATTGACTTTTAGAAACAGGTGTCATAGGCAATGGTCTTTAAAGAGCATCTAAATAGACCTGGAATTTGCTTTTTTAAATGTACTTAATTCCTATTACCTCTGTGCTTGTCAAGCAATTCTGGTTCACATTATGAAATGAGTACATTCTCAGGTTATTTAGTTCACAAATAGGAATATTTATTCCATTATGCCAAAAATTAAACAGAACTCTGCAAAGTGATCTCTAAAAATAAGTCTGGAAAATAATCATCTAATTCCAGTAGAGGCCTCTCACACTTTTCTTTTCAAATGTTAACTCCAGGCCGGGTGTGGTGGCTCACCCCTGTTATCCCAGCACTTTGGGAGGCCAAGGTGGGTGGATCACTTGAGCCCAGGAGTTTGAGACCAGCCTGGCCAACATGGTGAAATCCCATCTCGAATGAAAATACAAAAATTAGGCCGGGCACGGTGGCTCACGCTTGTAATCCCAGCACTTTGGGAGGCCGAGGCGGGCGGATCACGAGGTCAGGAGATCGAGACCACGGTGAAACCCCGTCTCTACTAAAAATACAAAAAAATTAGCCAGGCGTGGTGGCGGGCGCCTGTAGTCCCAGCTACTCGGAGAGGCTGAGGCAGGAGAATGGCGTGAACCCGGGAGGTGGAGCTTGCAGTGAGCCGAGATTGCGCCACTGCACTTCAGCCTGGGCGACAGAGCGAGACTCCGTCTCAAAAAAAAAAAAAAAAAATAATAATAATAAATTTTAATTGTGGTTAAAAAATACATAAAATTTACCATATCAACTGTTTTTAAGTGTACACTTTAGTAGCGTTGTTTATTCATATTGCTCTGCAACAGATCCCAGAACTTTTTTTATCTTGCAAAACTAAAACTCTGTACCCATCAAACAACTGCCCACCCTGCCCCCAGCCCTGGTAACTACGGTTTTGTTTTGTTTCTGTAAATTTGACTTTAGGCATCTCACAGAAGGGGAATAAGACAGTATTCCAGAACCAAGGTCATGCCACTGCACTCCAGCTTGGCAACAGAGCAAGACTCTGTCTCAAACGAAAAAAAAAAAAAAGACAGTATTTGCCCTTTCGCAGCTGGCTTATTTCACTTAGCATAGTTTCTTCAAGGTTCACCCATGTCATAGCATGGGTCGGAATTTCATTCCCTTTTTTTTTTTTTTTTTTTGGAGATGGAGTCTTGCTCTGTCGCCCAGGCTGGAGTGCAGTGGTGCGATCTCAGCTCACTGCAAGCTCTGCCTCCCCAGTTCACACCATTCTCCTGCCTCAGCCTCCGGAGTAGCTGGGACTACAGGTGCCCGCCACCACACCCAGCTAATTCTTTGTATTTTCAGTAGGGACGGGATTTCACCGTGTTAGCCAAGATGGTCTCGATCTCCTGACCTCATGATCCGCCCACCTCGGCCTCCCAAAGTGCTGGGATTACAGGTGTGAGCCACCACGCCTGGCCTTCATTCCTTTTTAAGGCTCAATAATATCCCATCTCATAGATAGGCCACCTTGCTTGTCTATTCATCTGTTGATTGACGCTATGTTGTTTCTGCCCCTTGGCTACTGTGAACAGTGCAGCTGTGAATATGGGTGTGCAAATGGCTCTTTAGACCTTGCTTTCAATTATTTGGGTAAATATGCACAGGTGGGACTCCTGGATCACATGCTAACTCTAAGAAAAACCTCCATGCTGTTTTCATCATAGCCATCCTAACTCCATGCTGTTTTTCATCATAGCCATCCTAATGAGTATGGAGTGATTATCTCATTGTGACTGTGGTTTGCGTTTCTCTAATGGTCAGTGATTTTGAGCATCTTTTCATGTGCCTACTGGTCATTTGTAAATACGACTGTCCCTTGGTGTCTGTGGGGGACTGGTTCCAGAACCTCCCACGGACCAAAATCTAAGGATGCTGGGAGTATTTGCATGTAACCTATGCACACCCTCCTGCGTCCTTTAAATCATCACTAGATTACTTATAATAGCTAATGCAAAGTAAATGCTATGTAAATAGCTGTTATACTACATTGTTTAGAGAACAATGAGAAGGAAAAATCTGTACATGTTCAGAATGGGTGAATTTAATAAAAATATTTTCAACCCCTGGCTGGTTGCATCCAGAGATGCAAAATCCATGGATAGAGTGCTGACTGTATATCCTCTTCAGAGTAGAGTGCTGACTGTATATCCTCTTCAGAGTAGAGTGCTTGACTGTATATCCTCTTCAGAGTAGAGTGCTGACTGTATATCCTCTTCAGAGTAGAGTGCTGACTGTATATTCTCTTCAGAATAGTGCTGACTGTATATCCTCTTCAGAATAGTGTTGACTGTATATCCTCTTCAGAATAGTGCTGACTGTATATCCTCTTCAACTGTATATCCTCTTCAGAATAGTGCTGACTGTATATCCTCTTCAGAGTAGAGTGCTGACTGTATATCCTCTTCAGAATAGTGCTGACTGTATATCCTCTTCAGAATAGAGTGCTGACTGTATATTCTCTTCAGAGTACAGTGCTGACTGTATATCCTCTTCAGAATAGAGTGCTGACTGTATATCCTCTTCAGAATAGAGTGCTGACTGTATATCCTCTTCAGAGTACTGACTGTATAACCTCTTCAGAGTGCTGACTGTATAACGTCTTCAGAGTGCTGACTGTATATCCTCTTCAGAATAGAGTGCTGACTGTATATCCTCTTCAGAATAGTGCTGACTGTATATCCTCTTCAGAGAAGTGTCTGTTGAAGTCCCTTGCTCATTTTTAAATGAGGTGACTTGTTTTACTGTTGAGTGGTGGTTCTCTATATATTCCAGATATTAACCCCTTATCAGATACATGATTTGCAGATATTTTCTCACATTCCACAGGTTACCTTTTCCCAGCACAGAAGGGAAAGGCTGATTATGTCCTTCGATGCACAGAAGTTTCTAAGCCTGATGTCATCTTAGTTTTACTTTTGTTGCCCATGTGTTTGGTGTCACATCCAATAAATCACCACTAAATCCAATGTCATAAATTTTTCCCCTCTGTTTTCTTCTAGAAATTGTATACCCTTATTTCTTGTTTAGTCTTTAATCCACTGAATTAATTTTCACATAAGGTGTCAGATAAGGGTCTTGGGGGCCACATGTTGGCCTGTGAAACAGTTAAAGGGTCCCAAGCATAGTCACATATGTGCAGATGATGTTCACACACAGATACCCAAGCCCAGGAGATCTTGGACTCCCCAAGGCCATATTCTATTCCTACAACTGCTGTCCTTCGCCTTAACCTCCTTTTGCTCTGGCCTCGCTAGCACAGACCCTTGTATGCTAATCAAATGACACAGTTGAGTTTGGAGGAAACATACATCAGTGAGGAAAAGTGACCACAGAATCCTTCCAGGTTTCACCAAAACCACCCAAGATGTGGATAAAACTAGAATTCCGGGGAGTGGGATTCCTCCTTTTCCCCTGGGCCACTACGTAAAGGTGACTGCATTACAGTCCCATACCTCTTATGTGTGGCCCCAGTATCCAATTTTTTAAGACAGGGTCTTGCTCTGTTGCTCAGACTGGAGGACAGTGGTGCAATCACAGCTCACCACAGCCTTGACCTCCTAGGCTCAGTGGATCCTCCCACCTCAGCCTCCTGAGTAGCTGGGACTCCAGACAGGTGCACGCCACCACACTCAGCTAATTTTTTGTAGAAATGAGGTCTCACTATGTTGCCCAGGTTGGTCTTGAACTCCCGGGCTCAAGTGATCCACCTGTCTCAGGCTCTCTAAGTGCCGGGATTACCGGCATGAGCCACGGTGCCTGGCCCAAATTCATATTCTAAACATGAAAAGTTTTGTGTACTTCATTTGGCAGGAAAGTCTAACCTGAATTGGCACAAGATGACCCATGATCCTTTTCATCCTGCTTGTATTTTGCTGCAGGAATATCAGTTTGATGACGGTGTTGCCCCAGGCCCCAAGTGGAATATGCACACGTCACTTTCCTAAAATCAGAACCATTCAGAGTTCTGAAATACATGAAACACAGCTGTTTCTAAGATTCTTGACTAAGAGGTTGTGGCTTATGCTATTTTTCCTGACTTTGGCCTCACTTTCTTCCCAATAAATGTTTTAATCTGTTGATAATGTTTTTTCTCATGATACTTGTAAGATAGCTGATTTTAACAAAAGGTGGCACACCAATTAAAGACATGGTAACTTTCATTTGCTGTATAGCATCTCTAATTGGAAGACCACAAGGCATCTATCCAGGTTGGAATTGTCATCATCTAGGGATGTCTACATCTGTCTACCTAGATCAGTCTGTCAATTCCATCGAGGTCTGTATTTCAAAGTCCCTAAATAACACACGGTTCTTCCCATTTTACAGAATTATTTTTTCAAACCAAAGTTCACATACTGCTGGTGGGAACAGATTCAAATAGGGAATGCTGATACATACCAACAACCTTTGAGACAAACCTTTTCACACAGTGAGTGTGGAGCCCTTGGCCCCCCTACTTTCTCTTGCAGACCCCGACATCACCCAGGACTTGCGCTGTTGGTAGTGCTCAAAGGAAAACTTTAGAAACATTAAATTTACTGAGCAAAGAATGATTCAAGAATCAGGGAGCCCCTCAAACCAGAACAGGCTGAGAGAGACTCCAGTGCCGCTGTGTGGCTGAAGACTTACGGACAGAAAAGGGAGTGAGGCACAGAAGGCAGAGGTGAGGCCTGCAAACAGCAGGGTGGCTACAGCTCGCGTCTGGCTTATTGGAACAGAGTTTAAAGTGCTGCTGCCTGTGACTGGTTCAAGAGTAGGTTATAGTGTCCACACATCCAATTAGATGGCTGTTCACTACGTATGGAGAAACCTACAGGCTAAACTCACAGTATGTAAGGAGGCGGCTTCAGGCGACATCTGAGTAGTCTGTCCTTACAGTGTGAACCAGGGGTTCGTGGGAATTCTTCTTCATCCAGTGGTCTGTAAATGTCGCCCATGATTTAGTTTTGCTACCTGGTTGCTGTTTTTATGGGATTGTGAGAAACTGAAAAACTGTGACTGCTGGTGCCATTTTCCCACAATCCCCATTTTAAAAAAATCCCATAAACGCTCTCTCGTGAGCACCACACGTTTTCCCTTGTAGTCACGGGGCAGGGGCTGGAGAAAGCAGCAGAGACAGTAAAAAACCCACAGCTACAAAAAATGCACTCCTAACAGCAAGTAATGGCGAGGGCTAAAAGGCACTGTGCCCCTTCTGGGCCATTCTAATTACCACATTTAAATGGTTTTGAGAAAAGAGAATTTTTACCTGAGGAACGCGAATCCTTTTAATTATCAGGCCAAGAGAGACATTCAAATGAGGCGACAATCGCGCCCTACTACCCCGACCTGTGTTCACCTCTTTAAACTGCTACTGGTGGCAACAGCACCACAAACAGCTATAAATTAACCTAATGACGCCACACTGGACACTACACCCACACTCAATAGCTTAACAACATATAGTCAGTCATTAATCAATGTTATTTCTGTAAACCAGTGAGAATCCCTCACAAACAAGTTCCTATTAGTCCACTCCCTGGCCCCTTTTTTTGCCTTTAAAATCCACTGTTAACTGCTAATCGGAGTACACATTCAGGACGCCTTGAATTTGTGCTCAAGTGTGGCCCAAAGAAACTCTCTACTTAGAGAAACTGTGCCTCCACTCGTTTTCAGGCCAACAGTTTCCAAAATGTTAGTACTCAGCCATGTCTGAATACTAGCAGGAGAAAAGTCACCATATAAAAGTGAGGGGGAAAAGGCAAATACAGGATAATCCCAATTGTACACAAAATTTATATATGTAAGGACAAAGATACATAGTAAAAAAAAGAATCCTGGCAGGTATTAAGGCTGAAAAAATGAAAACAGTCCAGAGCGGCCTGGCTCAGCCCAGCCTCCCACCTCGGCCTGCCGAGTAGCTGGGACCTCAGCCACGGCGCCCGGCCAGGTATTAATGAATCTGTTTTAGAGATAGGGTCTTGTTATGTTGCCCAGGCTGGTCTCCAACTCCCAGGCTCAGGTGATCCGCCCGCCACAGCCTCCCAAAGTGCTGAGACTACAGGCTGGGCCGCCCGCCCGCCAGCTTAATTCACGTAAATTCCAGACAAACGTAGAAACTGGCTCCTTCAGTAAGTCACTCGCGGCTGCTGCTCATCAGGGTTCGCCCGGGGCCACTGAGACCTCGCGCCGGTGCCCACCCTCCCGCTGCGGTCCGATTTTTCTGAACCAACCAGGCGCTTCCGGACGCCTTGCCCCAAGCAGGCCCACCGCCTGCGCGGGCCGAGGGCGGCGCACCTGCCCCTGAGCTTCCGCATCGAAGGTGAGGTCGGAGGAAGAGAAGACCGCAGCCCCCAAGCTCCCGCGGCGTGAGGTCCGGGCGGGACACGAAGCGCGGCCACCAGCCTCAGGTCTCTGGGGCCGCGGCGCGCACGGCATGCCGGGACCCGTAGTCTCGCGACGTTGCGACTCGCAGTGCGCGATGGGAGTCGAGGAGAGCGGCTCGTGGTGCATGCCGGAACTGGTAGTCTCAGGAGGCTGGGTCTCGGCGCGTGACGGGGTAATGGGACGCAGGCCTGCGTTGAACGCTGGGACTCGTAGTCCCGCCATGCCCTGCCCGCGGTGCACGCCGGGATACGTAGTTCCGAGCGCCCCAGGACCGTCACTGGGACTGGGGGACAGCGGCCCGCGTTGCATGCCGCTGCTCCACGGTGCCGGCGCTCCGAGGAAAAGTAGGAAGGGCTCAGGAACGCAGTTCTTCACGGCCGGCACGCAGGCTTGGTCCCAGGACGGAGCCGGTCCCAGCCCCGCGCGCCGCTCGTGTTTACTCGCGCACGTACGCACGCACGCACGCGGCGCCCTTGCCGTGACGTCACGCACCCTCCAGGAAGTCGGCGCGGGCCAGGCGGCGGGTGGAAGCCGGTACTGAGAGGAGCTGCAGCGTCGCCGCCTGGGTCGTGCCGCCGCGGTGGGCGCTGCGCTCTGAGCGCAGTGCAGGCCCCATAACGACCGCCCGCCCGCCCTCCGTCCGCGATGGAGGTGCCGGCCGCGAGTCGCGTTCCCGTCGAGGGCGCCCCGACGGCGGCTGTGGCCGAAGTGCGCTGCCCGGGGCCCACGCCGCTGCGCCTGCTGGAGTGGAGGGTGGCGGCGGGCGCGGCCGTGCGCATCGGCTCGGTGCTGGCCGTTTTCGAGGCCGCCGCCTCCGCGCAGCCCGCCGGGGCCTCTCAGTCCCGTGCAGCCTCCGGGGGCTGCGTGCGCCCCGCGCGGCCGGAACGCAGGCTGAGGTCGGAGCGCGCGGGTGTGGTGCGGGAGCTGTGCGCGCAGCCGGGCCAGATGGTCGCCCCAGGGTGAGTGCGCTGGGCCGGCGGGGGGGTGCCGAGGGCGGGCGGCTCCGGGGAGGGATCCTGGGGGACCGCCCGGGCTGCTGCGTCCGCGGTGGGCAAGGGGCGCCCCTGGGGAGGGGGCGATAAAGCGGGACGCAGGTACTGCCCTTCTCCCCTAAAACTGTGTAGTCACCACCTGTGGTTTTACCAGCGGGGAGCATTTTGAGATAAAAGGGAAGGGTCCTGCGTGGCGACACGAAGTTACTGTTTGGGAAAGCGATGGTGTTTGTTTCTTTCTTTCTGCAGTGATAGTCCCCGCCCCTTCCTTTAGCTCCACCTTTGTGACTTAGGAAAACTCACGGGTGGCTGTGAGCACAAGAGTCATCAGGCAGGCTCCAGACCTGTTATTGAAATATAAACGTTGGGTGTGTGCACATCTTTAAATTTTTGTAAACTTTGTGAAACGCAGTTGTAAAACCTGGTGCAGTTCTGTTTCGTGGCTAAGGAACGGGCGGAACCCAGGCCTGCAGCGAAGGCAGTGGCCCCGTGGTTGACCACAGTGGGCATTGTCGCAGGCTGCTTGAGGGTGACGTGGGCGTGTGACAGACTCCACAGCTCTCAGTAACTGTGCTCTGACCCCAGAAGGGGATATGTTCCGTAACACCGAAGTGTCCAGCCATGTCTGAATCTACCCTTGTGTTCTGGGATGGGCGGGCACGTGGGCACGCGTGTGCGCCTGGCTTTGGTAGTTTTGATTGTGAGAACAGAAACTGCAGGGAGAGGTGGACACTCCAGCCTGCAGTGGGCCGGGCGTGAGCCCCCTCTGGGAATGGTGCCGCTCCTTCCGGGGATGCCACCGTCTTCCTCCTCCGCAGCCGCCGCTCCTCGTCCCTGTGGCTTGCCCTGACCCTGTGTTTGTTGAGGATCTGTTCTGCATCTGGTTCCGCAGGAGTGAGGACTGGGACAGGAGTCTTCCCATCAGCCCCAAAACGTCCTGATTCCACTTCGTTTGGAGACGGAGCCTGGGTCCTTGACCCTTGGCACGGGCACTCATTCCTGCCCCCTATGTGCTGGTGGGTGGGGCTGGGAGGTTCAGGGCCTTGCCTCCCAGAAAATGCCTGCACGGCTTCCTCAGCGGGCACTGGCCATACCTGGGAGGATTGTGGAGGCAGACCCCAATGCTGGTGCATTCCTTGGACAGAAAACCCCAGGATGGAAGAGCCCTACTGATGTTTCATTCTATTCTTCTGATTGTACAGAAAGGGCCACTTTGGCCTAGACAGGTAACTTGGTTATGTGGCTAGTTAGTATTGAAATTCCGTGTTCAGTCAGTCTAGTGAATGAAACCAACCCAGTACATCAGTCAGCCAGGTCATGAGCTTGATGACAGGTTCCCAGCAGTCAGTAGTGTTTACAGGGAGGTGCTGTTTGAGATCTTGGGGTACCTCACAGGGCCCTTTGAGACACTGAGTGATATCATTTCTCCTCAGATGGAGCGTCTGTGTAGCACCAGGTGTTCCTCCGGTTCCAGGAGGCTCGTCTCTCTGCCTCCGGTCCATGGGCGGCAGGTAAATCCCTGCCTTCGAGAAAGCCACAGATGGTGCTGCCTGGAATTTGAGGTGCCTCCTTCCCCATTTCCGTGTACTCCTGTGGGTTTGTGTACAGGGGTTTTATGAGCGTTCTGGGAGTGTGGTGGTGGTGGTGTGACGTCAGCATTTCCGGAGGTGTTCCTGCCCGTGCAGTGGGCGTGGATGCCGTATGTCCAGGAAGGAGCGACTGGAAAGGCTTTAGTCTAAAGCCCTGTGTGCACGCGCCCCGGCAGTTCTGGCCGTCTGTTTGGAATCAGGTTCCTGCCTCGCAGTTGCATTAGTTGGCTGAGTTCGGGAGGTGCATTTGCAGCAGGAGTCCATGCTGCTGACGGTCGGCTCCGCGCGGTCCGGATGACGCTGCCCTGGCTCTGGGGGGCTGTCGTTGGGAGCCGGTATGTGTTGGCCTCCCCAGAATGCCTGCTGCACCTTTGTGGGACACAGCTGAAAATTACGAGATTCAGTCACTTGTTGACAGATTTTGTGAACAGGGTGGGTTACAAGTGCGTTTCTCTGGCAGCACCCCTGTGATGGGAGTAGCGCCCTGCAGCGTGGACTTGGGGTGGCTTTGCCGACGTCTCTCCGTAGGGAGTTGCAGGTAGAAATCCCCGCAGCTTTTGCTTAAAGCCCAACAGTGAAGGATTTCTCCAGGATGTTGAGTTCTAGCTCAGCAGCTCTTTATACACAGTTTGCAGCTGATCCTCGAACAACTTGCTTTGGTCTGCGAGGGCCACCTTTATGTAGATGTTTTTCAGTAAATCGTCTGCCCTCCGCATCCGTGGGTTCCACGCCTGACACTGTTTGCTGGGTGTGGAGCCCAGCCTGTTTATACAGAGGGCTGACTTTCTGGATCCGTGGGTTCTCCAGGCTGACTGCAGGACCTGAGTATCTGGGGATGCGGGATTTGGTATCTGAAGGAGTCCTGCAGCCCATCCCTCGTGAGACTGAGGGACTGACTATCTATGGAAGTCTTTCCGTAATAGATTGTGCCACTTTGTGATGAAGTAGAGAATATTGGGCATAATTCCATCCTGATGTTGGAAGGTGATGGGCGTGAGTTTAGTTCTCATCCCTGCGACGCCTCTGGGACGTCGGTTGGTGAAGAGCATCTCCCTTCCTGCAGAGAGCCTGAGTCACAGTACTTTCACTTAAAAGGTTTTTCCTGTGTTTTTCTTTTTTTCTCTGATTGCTGCTGTGGTCATTTCCAGCAACAGCCCCGCAGTTCTCTTCTGTGGTGTCACACCACTTGGAGGCTGGAAGGTGAAGACATCAGGGAAGAGGAACTGCCTTAAACGGTCAGTGACTCTGCTCACCAGCCCAAGTGTTTGACTTTTACTAAGCAAGTTCCCAGAATTGCACATGGGCTGTTTTAGAATTGACTTATCTTGACCACCTCTAAAAGTTTTCTTGAAGTTCCAGGTTCCTGAGATCTTTCTCTGGGAGAGCAAGCATTTGGTTGAAGTTTGCTTTAAACGTTTGTAGACTGATTATCGTGTACTGACCCTTAGAGTACCCCTTTCAGATTATGCAAATAACACGCACTTGTGTAGACAAGCATGGGCAGAATCCACAACTGCTTTTGTGGACGCTCCAACCCTGGCTTCAGCTCATCTGCGTGTGAGGGCAGGGGAGGTGCGGAATCTGCTCCTGGGTTTGTGCTGGAAAGAGTCTCCCCCTTTTAACACGGACCTCCCAGCGCCAATGGAACCCTGTGGCTTTTGGTGAGAGAGAGCAGGTCCTGCCCAGCTGACGGATCAGAAACTCAGGTGTCAGAAACGGGATTTCATGGCGGCTGCCTGAGGAATGCGCAGGCGATCTGACGTTGGAATTCTGGCTTGAGTGAAGCCCGTGATGTGGCCACACAGTTTTGGTCCCCCAAGGGCTTATTGGGTGCCTGCGTGCCCTGGTGGCTCCTTGGTGAGGGGCCTTTGGAGAAAGATTTGGGAAATCAGATTTCCCGAGGGTGTTGTTGAGGACATTGCTGACAAGGTGTGGAATACACGGGGAGGACAGCCTGTCTGTCTTGAGGCTTGGTCGCTGTGTTCACCCTGCGGGCGTTGTGAATTAGCTTCTGGCCCGGGACGGTTTTGGGACTGGGGGGTGCCTACCCATTACTGTTCCTTTATCTTGATCCTTTCACAGGGCTTATAAAAATACTTATTTTTCAGGAATAACGGGAAGTATCTTTGAAAACATAGCATTAAATCTGCTAAACTGGAGCTTGCAGAGAGCAGACAGTGGCGGCCTGAGTGTGCTGAGCTCAAGCGTTCTCTCGTGTGCCATCACCTTAGTGAAGGTGGCTCTTGACTCCACTGGCCGCCGGCTGCTTGACAGTAACTTGTTTAGCTGAGACTGTGAGAGGTGTGGGTGTTGCTTGTACACATGCAGCCAGCACACTCACAGTGCCGAGGAGCAGAGTGTGCGCTAATCCAGGGCGTAGATTAGAACGTCAGTTAAACAGTTCTTTATAGCACGGAATTTTAACAAAGAAAGAAGAATCCCACGTGGGTATGTGTGAGTGAGCCTTGTGTAGCTTGGTGTTGGTTACTGAGGCAGAGCACTGCGGAGAGAGGTAATGGAACCTGTGGCCCCATAAAACCTCCCTCTGTAAATAGCAGGTGTGAGTGAACCTGTGAAAAGCACCAGCACCAGCCAGGCAGGGTGGGTCCGTGCCCTCGTTGCCTGCGTTGTTGTCACCAGCAATATTAATCCTGACCACATCAGTGGTTATTTTTAGACAAAGAACCATTCTGGGAACTTAAAAATACTGCATTTGGGTGAAGTTACAATAGTCACTAGATTGTCGTTTTGATCTTTAATAAGATTGTATGTTTTTGTCAGGCTTCATCCTATCTGGCAGAGGAACCTCCTCACTCTATCGGAAAGAAACTGAGGTTCCAAGAAGTTTGGACCTGCCTTGCCCCTTACGGGGTGTGAGGGTCCTGGTGAGGAGGACGGTGCAGGCGCCTCGTGGTCTCTAGTCCTGGTTTTTCTGTGGTGCCCCTTACGGGGTGTGAGGGTCCTGGTGAGGAGGCCTGCACCGGAGCAGTTGGCTTTTTGTCCTGAGCATACCACCAGGGGGTTAAAGTGTTTTCAGGCTGGAAGCATTCGATACCATGGCTCCCTGGGGTCTGTTGAGGTTCTGAGGCAAGGACTTTCCTTGCAGGTCTGTTTACCCAGCAGAGAGGGAAGTAGAGTCTGAATGGTGTGGTGCACGTGGTTTTGAGGCGTGTTGGGAACTGGTTTTGTTGGATGACTCGCTCTAGACCACAGTGGCAGTGTTGAAGCTTTCCAGCCGCGGTGCTGTGTGGATGTGTGCAGTGTTGGGAATCAGGCTGCGCTGCCCTTGCTCCTTCTTCACATTCCTCAGACGTTGTGCTTTACAGCCACGTTTTCAGTAACCGCTGCCAGAGCCCCACCTGTGCATGTTCTCCAGAATGGCTGCGTCTGGGCTCTGGGCGACTGAACCAGGTGCAGAGCGTGAGCCACAGCTGACGACTGCACTGCACTGGACTCGAGCCTGGGGCTCCCACCCCTGTGGCTGCACTGGAGACAAGACAACAACACTTGTTCCTTTGAAGCTGTTTGTTTTTTGTTTTGAGATGAAGTTTAACTCTTGTCACCCAGGCTGGAGTGCAGCGGTGCAATCTCAGCTCACTGCAACCTCCACCTCCCGGGTTCAAGCGATTCTCCTGTCTCGGCCTCCTGAGTAGCTGGGATTACAGGCGCCTGCCACCATGCCCAGCTAATTATTGTATTTTTAGTAGAGACAGGGTTTCACCATGTTGGCCAGACTGGTCTCGAACTCCTGACCTCAGGTGATCCACCTGCCTCGGCCTCCTGAAGTGTTGGGATTACAGGCGTGAGCCACCGCGCCCAGCTAATTTTTGTATTTTTAGTAGAGGCAGGGTTTCACCATGTTGGCCAGGCTCATCTCGAACTCCTGACCTCAGGTGATCTACCTGCCTCGGCCGCCTAAAGTGCTGGGATTACAGGCATGAGCCACTGCGCCCGGCCACACTCGGCTAATTTTTGTATTTTTAGTAGAGACGGTTTCACCATGTTGGCCAGGCTGGTCTCGAACTCCTGACCTCAGGTGATCCTGCCTCAGCCTCCCTAAGTGCTGGGATTACAGGCATGAGCCACCACACCCGGCCACTCGGGCTCTTTTGGGGCATAATTTTTGACTTCAAAGTTGCAAGAACAGTGCACAGAATTCTCACACTAGCTTCACCCCAGATTCCGCAGATGTTAATGCTTTGCTGAGTTTGCTTATCTTCCCCCCATGCACACGCACATTTTTTGGAGTGGGAGAGTTAGTTGCAGGTGTGATGTCACTTCACCCCTAAATACTTGAGTTTCCTGAAAACAAAGATGTTCTCTTACATAATTGGTGTGCAGTTACCAAAATCAGAAATGAACGTCCAGGCAGTGCTGTTTCCTGCTCTGCAGATTTCCCCACAGTCCTAATAAAGCCCTTTGTAACAAAAACAAACCCTAGACCCCACGTGGCGTCGCTGGCTACACCCTCAAGAGTCTGCTCCTCCGTCTTTCTTTCAGTATCATTGACTGGTTTTGTAGGACATCCCTCAGTTAGATCGCAGCTGTGCACTCCGGTGAGACTGTCCCAGAGCCTGCGCTTGATGAAGGTGGTGTCTGTTGCAAAAAGTTACTCCTTTTCCTGCTGTAATTCAGTATCTTGAAAGAGATACTTTGTTACTACATAAATACCTTCTCACCAAGCTGACCCACCGTTTTGGGTATCTTGTCAGTGATTCCTGCTTGAATCGCTTCATTTCTAGGATGATACTCCAGCGGTGGTGTTCTCAATTCCAGCCTTTCTTCTCCGTTTTTTGGTTGACTTTCTGCCATAAGAACAAATAAGGCCGAGCATAGTGGCTCGTGCCTGTAATCCCAGCATTTTGGGAGGCCAAGGTGAACAGATCACCTGAAGTCAGGAATTCGAGACCAGCCTGGCCAATATGGTGAAACTCCATCTCTACTAAAAATACAAAAATAGGCATGATGGTGTGCGCCTGCAGTCCCAGCTACTCAGGAGGCGGAGGCAAGAGAATCACTTGAACCCCAGAGGCAGAGGTTGCAGTGAGCTGAGATCACACCACTGCACTGCAAACTAGGTGACAGAGAGAGACTCAGTCTCAAAAAAAAAAAAAAAGAACAAATAATTAACATGTCTATTTAGCAGTGTAGGCTTATGGTTTCTTATTTTACTTAATGGCTTATAATCTGTTATTGTTATTATTTGCCTTGACACACAACTTATCCCGGCTGTGGCCGGCGGGATCCCCGTGGTGCTGGTTCCCGGCAGCTGAGTCTTGGAGCCCTGCCGCCTTGTGTGCATAACAGATTCTAGGCTGCTGCTCTCCTGGCCACAATCCTGGAATCAGCCATTCTCCAACAAGTCGTGCTTCCTCTTAGTGGAGAATGACATTTAGAAACCCAAGGTGTAGGTCCAAAAAATATACTCTTCCCTCTAAATACATTTCTACACTCAGAATGTTGGAACTTAGGGAAGACCCTGGAGCCCTCCTGATCTGTAGAAGGAAGGGACAAGTTTGGACCCACCTGGTGCAGATGCTCAGAGATGATGACGTCCGTGGTCCAGGCCCAGCCCGTAGCCCTCTCTGATGTACCCAGGCCCTCAGACCTCCCCTGAGAGAGCTGAGAGCCCAGAACCCCACAGAGTTTGGTACTTACTATACTTGTGTATTTTGAGGAAAATAACTTGTTTAGAAATTGCATGTCATGGCTTTCTCATGGATTTTCTTTAGGACAAACCAAAAAACATTTATTGGTGACTGATTGGACATTTTTGGGCTGAGCTGTTTGGTTGGGTGTTTTTACGTTTGTGTATCCGCATTAAAGAATCCACAGCGTGTCACTCCCCGTTTTAAGGTGTGGAGACGTTTCTCTGCCTGGAGCTGGAGCGTGGAGGCTGGAATGAGAGCATTCAGGGCTTTTCACCCCTGTTTTGTGTCAGCGTCTGCGAAGACAGTGTAGAAATGTCTCGTATTGAGAAAAGACATTGCTCTCTGCTCCCTGTCTGCACGTGGGTTTCCCGGCCTTTGCACACACAGACATTCTGAGCCAGATGGCCTGGCTGGGAGCATCCCGCATGCTGTGGGATGCTGAGCAGCTTCCCTGCCTCCAGGTGTGATATCCAGGAGTGTCTCCAGCCACTACAGGCGTCCTGGGGGAGCAGAGCCTGCACTAGAATAAGACAGGCAGAACCTTTCAACCGCAGTACAGAAAATTACGTGACTCTCTGACATGGCTAATATGCGAATGATTTTCTACGAAGGCCCGTGTTTGGTCCACGTTGCTGGAAGCCTGGGGAGTGCTGCCCACGTGCACTGGGCGCAGGTGCCCTTGGCGTCAGGAGCCAGCCTTGGCTCTGCCACCGGGACCTTGCATGGTTGTCATTTCCAGCCCTCACCTGCTTCCTCCTCGTCTGTCAAGACCCAGCTGTTACAGCTGCTGTGACACTGTTCTAAGACGTTTCCTTCCTCATGTAGAACTAGGCATCTGCTGTCGTCATCTGCCTGTGGCACCTCCGTCTTGCAGTCCCTCTTGTCTGACTCGTATTACACTGTTGGTGACAGCAGGCAGTTGACTCAGCTTATAGTCAACTTTCTTCAGACCTCAGCCTGCGCTGATGGCCCGAGGGAGGCTGTTTGTGGGAAGCAGGGCCAGCTTACACTTGCTGTTAGACCTGTGTGCTGGGGAAGGCAGGTGGCACCTGGTCTTGCTACCAGCACTTCCTTGGAGCAGGAGGCCCCCGTCCTTTGTGGCAGCCTAGTGTCACTGCGCGAGGGGTCACAAAGCTTCCCAGGCAGGACTAGGGCTGGGGAAGAGTGGACAGCTCCCAGGGTGGACTCAGGCTGGGGAAGAGTGGACGGCTCCCAGGGTGGACTCAGGCTGGGGAAGAGTGGACGGCTCCCAGGGTGGACTCGGGGTGGCGAAGAGTGGACAGCTCCCAGGGTGGACTCGGGGTGGCGAAGAGTGGACGGCTCCCAGGGTGGACTCGGGCTGGGGAAGAGTGGACGGCTCCCATGGTGGACTCGGGCTGGGGAACGGTGGATGGCTCCCAGGGTGGACTTGGGGTGGGGAAGAGTGGATGGCTCCCAGAGTGGACTTGGGGTGGGGAAGAGTGGACAACTCCCAGGGTGGACTTGGGGTGGGGAACAGTGGAGAAAACTTTGCAGAACACACTTTGCAGACGTCTGGCAGCCGTTGATCCATTTGTGTGAAGCCCCACTGGCTGGAAGGTGCCCCCCCCCCCCCCCCCCCCCGTGGAGTTTTCTGGGCACCTTGGTGGGTCATCCGTCATCGGTCATGCCTTTGAGTCTTTCTGGACTCCTCTGTTCCGTGCGTTTATGATGAAAGCTTGATAAGTTCTGAAGTCAGGTAGTAAAAGTTCTCTGTTATTTTTGAAAATTGAGATTCTAGGTTTCCTGAATTTTCATATGAATTTCAGAAGCAACTTCTCAATTTTACAAAAAAAAACCTGTTTATTGGTTAAGCTAGAGACACCATAGATCTTTCTTCATGTTAACATGTTTGGGAGAGATTAGCAAAATCCTCCTAGTTCATATTTGAGGATTCCTTTCTCTCTCTTCCCCTTGTAGGGGGTACAGCAAGGAGCCCGCCGTGAGCTGGTGTCCTGCGTGGGGCAGAGGGTAGAGCGAGGAGCCTGCCGTGAGCTGGTGTTCTGCGTGGGGCAGGAGCTGTGCAGAGTTTCCTTGCAGAAGGCTGGTTGCAAAATGATGTCAGCTGGAGACCAGGAACGCCTGTTAGAGGGACTGGGGCTCCCAAGTGGGGTTGCTGCCAGGACTGGGGGAGCAGTGCCTGGGGGAAGGCCGTGCGGCCATTGGGAGGACTGGGTTTGGGTGTTGGTAGTGGGGCTGCAGAGCCCTGTGGGTGGACGAAAACAGCTCAGCCGGGGAGTTGGGGGCTGCCAGGCATCAGGGAGGAGCCTGGATGTGGAGGCCCCACGTGTGATGGCGATGGGGACACAGACTCCTGGGCGGGGATGGCCCTGTGGCCTCAGCAAGCAGGGAGCAGGTGTCCCTGAGGCCTGTGAAGCCTGGCAGTGTCTTTGACCAGGTGTGGTGACCGGGAGGGAGGATGGTCCAGTGTGGGGTTTGTGCATTCACTTTTTTTTTTTTTTTTTTTCAGAGGTTGGGTTTTTTAGGTTAAGTCTGCTCACTGGGGCATTTTAGGGCAGAACTCTAATCATTCATTGTAAAGTATTTTGATAAGATTAAAGAAATCATACTTGTCACCTTAGAAAGTTTAACACACCTTTTCAAATAAGGTGTCACTATTTTGTTGTCTGGTTTAAGAAAAAAAACCTGATACAGGTTGAGTCTCCCTTATCCAAACTGCTTGGAAACAGAAGTGTTTTGGATTTCTGGATTTTTTTGGATTTTGGAATATTTGCATATATACATGACGAGATGTCTTGAGGATGGGAACTGAGTCGAAACGCGGAATCCATTTATGTTGCATATGCACTGTGTACGCACAGGGTCAGGATTAGGGTTTCAGGCCCAGGACCCAGAGCAGCTCAGGTTCTTGATAGTCACTGGCAGCCCACTCCATCCCCGAGGGCTCAGAGCCCCGCACCGTGTCTCCTCAGCACGGTTCCTCCTCCAGGATGATCTGCACACGCCCATCCTCCTCCGCAGGAAGAACTCCCCTCCACTCCCCTCCAGGCTGCAGACCCGCCCCTCCCAGTCTCCCTGCAGGATGCAGGCTGTAGACCCGCCCCTCCCAGTCTCCCTGCAGGTTGCAGGCTGCAGACCCGCCCCTCCCAGTCTCCCTGCAGGATGCAGGCTGCAGACCTGCCCCTCCCAGTCTCCCAGCACAGCCTGCCGTGGCACAGTGGGCATGGAGGATGTGGCTCTGCCTTGTTTCCGCCTGTGCCCTGATCGTCGTGCCCTTTCGATGACATAGCTGGGGGTCTCGGTGGGCCATGGGGCATCCCGCCTGGAAAGGTCCCATTAACAGATGCAGCTTGGGTGGCTGTCTCATGTCCACGGGGCACAGTGGTCGGAGCAACCCAGCCGGGAGGGGGGTGTGGGGGCTGCGAGTACCTGGGGGGAGGGGTGCTGAGTGCTGAGCAGCCTCATGTCCATGGGTGGGGTGGTCGGAGCAGCCCGGCTGGGACAGGAGTGTGGGGGCTGTGAGCACCTAGGGCTGGATGCTGAGTGCTGGGCGGCCTCGTGTCTGCGGGGCAGGGTGGTCAGAGCAGCCTGGCTAGGACGGGAGTGTGGGGGTTGCGAACTCCTAGGGACACTGAGTGCCGGGCAGCCTCGTGTCCACGGGGTGGGGTGGTCAGAGCAGCCCGCTGGCGTGGGAGTGTGGGAGCTGCAGGCACCTAGGGGTGGGCGCTGAGTGCTGGGCGGCCTCTGGTCTCGTAGCCTTCAGATTTCAGCACTTCTTCTATGGCTTCTGCCAGATGACCACTGTTTGGACAAATAAAACAGTTTGTGTTTATATAAAACGAATGTTACAGTAGTTTTGTCAGGAAAATGTAGTTGCATCAGCCTCTCTCTAGACTGGGAATGATATGAAAGTTTTAGATTTTATAAATTCTCTGTCAGAAATGTCAGAGGATCACATATATATAGTGTATTTTGAGACGACTTTATGTCATCCCCAGGTCTCGTCTTTGGACCAGACATCTTTAGTTTTTTCAGCTGTTCACGGGTGGCCATGGGGGTGGTGAGATGTGGTGGCGTGTCATTTTTCGTGAGAGAAACCCATAGGTGGAAATTCCTTTCATTTTATAGACAAAGAAATGCCCTCAAGGGGTGATGTCACCTGCCTACAAAGTTATGCAAGAGTTAGTGTAGAATTGGTATAAAAACTTAGATTTTAAGATTCTTATTTGGGGGCTCTTTTGATAAACCAAGAGATTTTAAAGTGTTCTTCCCTTTGTGTTTCGTAGAGCGGTTCTGGTGAGGTTAGAAGGATGCAGCCACCCGGTTGTCATGAAAGGCCTGTGTGCTGAATGTGGCCAAGACCTCACCCAGTAAGTATCCGGAAGAGTGAGATCGCTGCCTGCCGGGGCTGGAGGTGGTGGCCTCTGGGGAGTCCGAGAAGCTGTGTTGGGAGCACAGTGAGGGCGTTGGTTTCCCAGCGGCAAATGCAGACGCCTCCCTTGGGCCCCACGCGAGTCACACTCAGTGGGTTTCCTTGGAGGCAGTCCTTCCTGCTCTGCTGTGTCACCCCAGCCTCATGCCATTCTCAGGTGTGGGGGGGGGGGGCGGTTGCTGGAGGGCTGAGACCTGTTTTCTCCTGACTGTGAAGACGCAGATCGCTGAGTGCCTGGAGCATCCCCTCCCTCAGGGCAGCCTGGCTGGGCCCCCGAGTGCGCCATGCTGGGGGCTGCTTTACCTCTAATGCCAAGTGGGAGGTGCAGCAGCTACTTCTTCTGCATTTTCATGGTTGAGGGCCTATTTCTGCTTCTGTGTGACTTTGCAGTTTGTGTTCATGAAGAACTGTGGCTCTGTGTGTTCGTGAGTGTGGCCATGAGCTCAGTGTTTCCACCAGTTTTCCTGTCTTTAAACAGTGGAGAATGTCTCCACAGTTGCCGACAGAATCAAATTCTGTGCTAAGATAGCAGCGTGTGTCTGTTAAAACATCAGCTGGAATCCTGTCACTTAGAGCCCAGTGTGCATCTGTGCACAGGGACTCCGCTGAAAGCCCTAAACCTGTCCTTGCACTCACAGGTTGCAGAGTAAGAACGGGAAGCAGCAGGTGCCACTGTCCACGGCGACCGTGTCCATGGTGCACAGCGTGCCGGAGTTGATGGTGAGCTCTGAGGTGAGCCGGGCGTTAGTGGCGGCGTGTTGGGGAAGCGTGGTGCTCTGAGGAGGGAGGCTGCAGGAGGAGGGCGGCTACAGAAGCACTGATGTGTGGTTGTCATCGTTGTTACTGAAACAACCCCTCATCACACGGATGACTTATGGGACTGCTGCCTTCCTGAAACAGGGACGGTTGCCCTTGGTTCTCCACAGACAAGTCTGCCTGCAAAAGTGACTCGGGGCCCCAAGGCTGCATGACCTGCGTGTCGGGAACACCGGGTGCTGCCGCCGCAGCTGTGAACAGCCAGGCTCAGCCTGGGTTCCCTCAAGCCAAGTCCTAACTGGGGAGGGATGTGACAGCTGCTTGTGGAGCTCGGGAGGTAGCCGTGCCGCCAAGGCGTGTGCCGGATGAGCCGGAAGGGCAAAGCGTATATTGGGGCAGATAATGGCAAGGAGTTGGTGGCCAGGGGTGGGACGGGGGCAGGGGGACGTGGGTGGCAGCACCTTGTTGGCTCCAGGAGTGGCTGCTGCTGGTACCAGTGGGAAGCTGGCTCGGGAGAGTGGGCACACGCAGGGGTGGGTTGGGGGTCCCAGGAGTGTTTGCCTTGTAGCCGACAGGAGAGCCTATGGGGGGTACGTGGGGTGGAGAGAACGGGCAGGTGTTCATGTGCCCAGTGAAGAGTGAGATGGGTTTTTATCTTCGAGTGTCTACGCCTCGTTTATGTATTTCAGGAGTTGCTGGGGCACTGTGGGTCAGCGGCTCCGGGCACCTCCTATGCTTGAGGCAAATGCCGTCTCCCCGACCTCGCTTCACCCCGTGGGTGAAAATGCTCTGGGAGCCGAGAAAAACTAGTTTGTGATCTTACAGACTTCAGGGCTGCACAGTTTTGTAAATAGGTAAAACACTTTCCAGTGTTATGATTTTAGTAAATTCGTGCTTTTAAATGATGGACACCAATTTCAGTCTATCTTTTTATGGGAAAAGCAAAATGCCAGATACAGGATTCTTGGTTTTCTGAATTACCAAACTTTAAACCAATGTAAAATGTGTGTGCATAAACCAAAGCTGGCAAGTTTGAGGGTGAAGGGAGGAGGAAGTAACCCCCATCTCTCCGGCACCTGCCGGCCCCTCTGTGCTTTCCCCTTCGGGGACAGGCACGGGAGGAGGTCCCCCCTGAGCAGGACCAGGATTTTGTTGTGAAGGGTGAGGGCCAGTTACAGTGAGAAAGGTCGCGTGGTGCATCCTAGCGCGTCACATCCCGTGTCCCACGCCGGGCCCCTGATGCCGGGGTGGCCGGGCCCTTGTTAGGAGCACCACTCTGGGCCCCGCGTGGAGGGACACCCCGATGTGCTGTCGCCAGGTCCCCGGGTCTCTTCGAGGCACAAGAATAGGCTGAGCGTGGGAGGTTCTGAGCTCATCGCCCTTGCCCGTCTCTGCTGCCCAGCTTTGGCTGCCCAGCGTCTCCCTTCTCCCAGCCGGCCGACTTGGTTTCTTCATTAATTTTGCAGCTCACTTTTATTGAGCACTCCATACTGTTGAATCCAGCTTTTATAGAAACAACCAGTTTCCCTTCCCCCTCGGTTTTCATTGGCTCACATATTTAACTGAATTATAAAATTGTGGTCACAAGCGAGGTTGCCGTGACCAGGTTGGTGACCGAGGCCTGGCTCTCGGCCCGTACGGCGCAGGCCATGGGGCGTGCCGGGGGCTGGAGAGGAACGCATTGATACCGTTTCGTGTTTCTTGATGAAATGGAGTTTTACCTTGAATGCAAACATACTGACTTTGTCATTTCTTGTTTCTTTTTAATTGTAGCAAGCTGAACAGCTGGGAAGAGAAGACCAGCAGCGACTGCATCGAAACCGGAAGCTGGTGCTCATGGTCGACTTGGACCAGACG
The DNA here is from genome assembly GCF_009828535.3 of Hylobates moloch. NCBI lineage: Eukaryota > Metazoa > Chordata > Mammalia > Primates > Hylobatidae > Hylobates > Hylobates moloch. Next base: position 568,288 of record NW_026652280.1, on the reverse strand, counting down.
TTGATTCACACGACCGAGCAGCACTGTCAGCAGATGTCGAATAAAGTGAGTGCGGCCAGCACCTACGGACAGTTTCCCAGGAATTGTGGGTCCTAGAATTTTGATTCGGAAGTGTGTTATCTTGTTTTTTAGATGATTTCCCGTAGGTCAACCTGGATTTGGAAAGCAGACTCGCTAGTTCTGGCCGTGGGCCGTGTGTCTGCTGGGCTGTTGGGGAGCATCCGCGGCCCCTGGACAGACATCCCAACACCCACTGTGTCTCGCACTTCCTGCCGTTTGTGTGGGAGCCCTTCGTGTGCCTGCCCGGCACGCTGCCGGAGAGGGCGGAAGCGTTCCGAGCCTGTGAGGATGGTGCAAGGCGTGTCCTGAGAGGGGCGGTCTTGGTGGGTAGGACGTTGGTGTTGGATGCATTTGTGTCGCTGGGATGTCGAGGGCAGGTGGACGCCTGGGTTTGTGCTTGGGAGAACTGGGCTGCAGGAAAAGGCTGGGTGGGAGGTGGCCAACGTGCATTCTCCAGGGGAGATACAGGGGGAAACACAGGGTGAGGGCAGAACCCTGTTTAATGCACACGAAACCCTTCCTGCGCCTCAGCTGTGTCCTCAGGATGGAGCCAGAGTAGCTGAATTTCTAGACCGAAGGCTTTTATTGTGTGTGCCAAGAGGTTTGTCCAGAGGCTTGTGTCGGCCTAGACGGTGGCCATCAGGGAGGTTCTCACCAACACTGAGTTGTTTTTTAAATGTTTGCTATTAAACATATAGTATGTGGACTCTGGCGTTAGATTTGGGATTTCAGAGGCCCATCAGTTCTGACCTTACCAGTCCCTAAAGGTTCCTGGGGATCTTGCAGGTCTCGATAGCAGACACCTGGCAGGCTGGAGGGTGCACCACAGAGCTGGGCATCCTCCACTGCTGAATGCCGGGGAGTGGTACCAACAGCCGGGACAGATTGATGACAGTTACACATAAGTCACATTTGTGACAAGCTTCGTCTGGAAGAAGTTTGGTTAAGTTTGGCCTAGTAAGTCAGGTGGTCAGGGTGATCTGCACAGGTCCCCCAGGTGGCACAAACTCTTACGTTTTATGCTGTTTGCAGAATGAAGAGAATCAAGTAACTGCCGTGCTGCATGGGAGTTTCCTTTAGGGCCGGAATTCAGGCTTCACCCACAAAACAGCTTCTATTTCTGGCTGTGTTAGTCATTTGTGTGTATCATGGCATCTTATACAGCAGTCTATTCTTCTATGCAGTATAAACTGTGACTAGATATTTTCAGATTGCTTCGTTCGTACCCATTACTCTACTCACTAAGGTTTTTTTAATGCCTATTTTCTGACAAACTAGGTATTTTGAAGGATGTAAGGACTTTATGAAAATACATTCTGCACACATGAACCTTCTTGAGTTGCTGTGGCTGTTGCCTGCTTTTATTGTGCCTTTGGAGTTGGGCATTGAGTGGGTTTTATAGGCACACCTCATTTTATGGTGCTACACAGATACTGTGTGTTCACAGAGAGGAGGCTCGGGGCAACCGGGCTAGCACGTCTGCAGGTGCCATTTTCCAGCAGCGTGTGCCCTCAGGTGTTGTGCCACGCTCTGGAAATTCCCATGTACTTCAGGCTCTTCGTTAGTGTTCTGCTGTGACAGGGAGCTGTAGTCAGTGATCTTTGAGGTCACTGTTGTCATAGTTGCTTCATTAGTGTTCTGTCTGCTATAGGGATTTGTGGTCAGTGATCTTTGAGGTCACTGTTGTCATTGTTTTGGGGTGCCACGAACCACACCCACATAAGACGGCAAACGTATTGGGTAGATGTGTGTGTCTTGACGGCTCCACCAACCGGCCATTCCCTGTCTCTGTCCCGGTGCTCAGGCCTCCCTATTCCCTGAGGCACAACAGTATTGAAATTAGGCCAAAGTAGTAACGCTACAGTGACCTCTAAGTGTTCAAGTGGGAGGAAGACTCACCAGTCTCTCACTTTAAATCAAAAGGTAGACGTGATTGTGCTTAGTGAGGAGCCGGGAAAGGCTGCAAAGCTGGGCCTCTTGCGCGAAACAGCCAAGGTGTGAATGCAAAGGAAAAGTTCTTCAAGCAGACTAAAAATACGACTTCAGTGAACACACAAATGATGAGACAGTGAAACAGCCTTATCGCTGAGAAGGAGAAAGTTGTAGTGGTCTGAGTAGAAGATCAAACCAGCCACAACATTCCCTTAAGCCAAAGCCTAATCCAGAGCAAGGCCCCAACTGTCTTCAATTCTGTGAAGGCTGGGAGGGGTGAGGGAAGCTGCAGAAGAAAAGCTGGAAACCAGCACAGGTTGGTTCATGAGGCTGAAGGAAGAAGCCGTCTCCGTAACATGAAAGTGAAGGTGAAGCAGCAGGTGCTGCTGGAGAAGCTGCAGCAAGTCCCCAGGAGATCTGGCTGAGATCACTGATGAAACTAAACACACTAACAACAGATTTTCAGTGCAGACAAAACAGCCTTCTGTTGGAAGAAGATGCCGTCTAGGACTTTCGTAGCTGGAGAGGAGAAGTCAGTGCCTGGCTTCAAAGGACAGGCTGACTCTCTCATTGGAGACTAACTAATGCAGCTGGTGACTTTAACTTGAAGCCAGTGCTCATTCGCCATTCTGAAAATCCCAGGGCCCTTAAGAATGATGCGAAATCTCCTCTGCCTGTGCTCCATCCGTGGAACAACAAAGCCCGGATGACAGCACCTCTGTTCACAGCATGGTTTACTGACCATTCTAAGCCCGCTCTTGAGATCCATTGCTCAGAAAGAGATTCTTTTCAGAAAAATTCCTGCTCACGGTCACCCAAGAGCTCTGATGGAGACGTACAGGAGAAGAATGTTGTTTTCATGCCTGCTGACACCACATCCACCCTGCAGCCCAGGGCTCAAGAAATGCTTTTGACCTTCAAGTCTTATTATTTAAGAATTACATCTCCTGGCCGGGTGTGGTGGCTCACGCCTGTAATCCCAGCACTTTGGGAGGACGAGGCAGGTGGATCACGAGGTCAGGAGATCAAGACCATCCTGGCTAATACAGTGAAACCCTGTCTCTACTAAAAATAGAAAAAATTAGTCGGGCAAGGTGGTGAGCGCCTGTAGTTCCACCTACTTGGGAGGCTGAGGCAGGAGAATGGCGTGAACCCGGGAGGCGGAGCTTGCAGTAAGCTGAGATCATGCCACTGCACTCCAGCCTGGGTGACAGAGCGAGACTCCGTCTCAAAAAAAAAAAAAAAAAAAAAAAAAGGGCCGGGCGCGGTGGCTCACGCCTGTAATCCCAGCACTTTGGGAGGCTGAGGCGGGTGGATCACGAGGTCAGGAGATTGAGACCACGGTGAAACCCCGTCTCTACTAAAAACACAAAAAATTAGCTGGGCGCAGTGGCGGGCGCCTGTAGTCCCAGCTACTCGGGAGGCTGAGGCAGGAGAATGGCGTGGACTTGGGAGGCAGAACTTGCAGTGAGCCGAGATCGCGCCACTGCACTCCAGCCTGGGCGACAGCGAGACTCCATCTCAAAAAAAAAAAAAAAAAAAAACTACATCTCCTAAGGCTGGAGCTGCCTTAGAGAGTGACTCCTCTGATGAATCTGGGAAAATCGAACAGAAAATCCTTCTGAAAAGGATTCACCATTGTGACATTGTGAGTGCCACCAGGAACACGTGTGATCATGGGAGGAGGTCAGAGTATCCGCATCAACCAGGAGTTCGGAAGATGTTGATTCCAACCCTCAGTTCGGAAGATGTTGATTCTAACCTTCATGGATGACTTCCAGGGCTTCAAGACCTCAGTGGAGGAAGGAGCTGCAGGTGTGGTGGAAATAGCGAGAGAATTAGGAGTGGAGCCTGAAGATGACGGAATTGCAGCAACCTCAGGATGAAACTTGAACAGATGAGGAGTTGCTTCTTACGGATGAGCAAAGAAAGTAGTTTCTTGAAGTGGAATCCGCTCCTGGAGAAGTTGCTGTGAACGTTGTTGAAATGACGACAAAGGATTTGGAAGATTCCATCAACTTAGTTGATAAACCAGCGGCAGGGTCTACGAGGATTGCCCCTAGATTTGAAAGCAGTTCTTCTGTGGGTAAAATGCTGTCAAACAGCATTGCATGCTACAGAGAAACCTTTTGTGAAAGGAAGAGTTGATTGATGGGACAAACTTCATTGTCATCTTATTTCAAGAAATCGTCACAGCCACCCCAGCCTTCAGTAAACACCCCTCTGATCAGTCAGCAGCTGTCAGCATCAAGGTGAGACCCTGCGCCAGCAGAGAGAATATGACTTGCTGAAGGCTCAGATGGTTGTTAGCGTTTTTTAATAATAAAATTATTTTTATTATGTATTTATTTTTTATTTTTTGAGATGGAGTCTCGCTCAGTTGCTCAGGCTGGAGTGCAGTGACACAATCTCTATATCCTGCAGCCTCCACCTCCCGGGTTCAAGCCATTCTTGTGCCTCAGACTCCCAAGTAGCTGGGACTACAGGCGTCTACCACCACACCTAGCTAATTTTTATATTTTTAGTAGAGACAGGGTTGTGCCATATTGGCTAGGCTGGTCTCGAACTCCTGACCTCAAGTGATCCTCCCACCTCGGCCTCCCAAAGTGTTGGGATTATAGGCGTTGAGCCACCGTGCCCAGTGATTTTTAATAATAAAGTTTTTAAATTAGGTACTTTGTTCTTTTAGAGATAATGCTATTGCACATTTAATAAGCTACAGTAGAGTGTCAGCATGGATTATATTCACTGGGAAACCAAAAAATTAATGTGATTCTCAGTATCTCCAGGATAGGCCTGCTGAAGACAGTTGGAGTCTAGTTATAATGTGGCTGTTTCTCAGTTGTATGGTCTGGAAGGCGACAGTGTCCTGCTGTAGTGGGGAAGGGGGTCTAAGTATGAACTGTCTGTCCTCTGCCTCCTCAGTAGCAGTTAGTGTGCCCCACTTGACATCCAGAGGAGACCCTGAGGCTGGTGCCTGGCCCTACTCCTGGCCCCTCTGAAAGCAATTTCAGGGATCAGAGGTGGTGCTGGCCACACCTCCTGAAGCCTGGACAGCTGCTGGACTTTTTACTCTTTGAGTAATGGGAAAGTTGTTACTAGAACTTCTCACTCCTAAATATTTAACAGAGTAGCTTCTTCATGAGGGTCGTAACCAACTTAGAGCTAGAAAAATGTGACTGGGAAAGTTGTTACTAGAACTTCTCACTCCTAAACTTTGAACAGAGTAGCTTCTTCATGAGGGTCGTAACTAACTTAGAGCTAGAAAAATGTGACTGAACTTAAGTCATCTACCTTTTTTTAAAGGCATTAAGAGTAAATATTTTACTGAGAAAATAACTGGATTTAAAGGATCGAAGTTTAACTTCCTAAGGAAAGCAAACTTATTTGCATGTTGATCATGTGTAAGCGAGTCGGTATTGCTCATTTCATCTGTCTGCTAAATATGATTTAGAATTCTTTCGGCTTTTGTGTTGTATATGTAAATGACAGAAACTGTATCTGAAAATCACCCATGCGTTATACCAGGTTACCCGGGAATGTTGATTTCCTTTATACAGTAGCTCAGGAAAACATTGTCAGCACGTGATGTGGGTGGAGGTTTGTTCAGAGCAGCTGCGGTGGCCTTGCTGTGTAACACGTGTCAGCATTTGAAGAAACAGGCAGAAGTGACATCAGTGGTTATCTCATAGTTAGTGTAGGTTGTTCCTGTTGGCTGGTTATCGGGGTGATTATATCCTAGGCGGTCGTTGCAGGTAGGTAGTTATCATGAGTAGTTAGTGTAGCTATCATCGGTGGTTATGTAGTTATCATAGGTGGTGACTGTTGGCATGGTTATTGGGGATGGTTATTGTGTAGTTATAACAGGTTGTTACTGTTGGTTATCGGGGGTGGTTATCCTAGGCGGGTCGTTGCAGGCAGGTAGCTCTCGTGAGTAGTTAGTGTAGCTACCATCGGTGGTTATCATGTAGTGACCGTAGGCTGTTACTGTTAACGTGGTTACCCAGGGTGGTTATCTTGAACAGTTGTTGCAGGTAGGTGGTTATCCTAGTTGCCATGGGCAGTCAGTATTCACACTCACTGAGGGCATTCCCACAGCAGAGAAGGCCGCACTCGCTCACTCTTACTGCGTGCATGGAAAGTACTTACGCAGTGGATTTTAAATGCCACAGGTAGCCCCTTGCACCAGTTAAGGTCATGTCCTTATTTGGAGGGGTGGGTGGACATGCGTCCTCTGTCCCACGTGGAGAGGCGTGTACACACTTCTATCCCCTGTCCCACGTGGAGGGGCGTGTACACACACACGTCCTCTGTCCCACGTGGAGGGGCGTGTACACACGCAC
>NW_026652280.1:561615-561943 GCF_009828535.3 Hylobates moloch | reverse complement strand
TCCTCTGTCCCACGTGGAGGGGCGTGTGTACACACGCACGTCCTCTGTCCCACATGGAGGGACGTGTACGCACGCATGTCCTCTGTCCTATGTGGAGGGGTGTATACACACATGTTCTGTGTCCCATGCCCATGTGGAGGGGTGTGTACACACGCATGTCCACTGTCCCATGTGGAGGGGCATGTACATGCGAATGTATGTCCTCTGTCCCATGTGGAGGGGTGGGTACATGTGTGTCTTCAGGACGCCTGTCTTGGGCACACGTGTGTCTTCAGGACGCCTGTCTCGGGCACACGTGTTCTCAGGACACCTGTCTCGGGCACACGTG
>NW_026652280.1:494152-561605 GCF_009828535.3 Hylobates moloch | reverse complement strand
TTCTCAGGACACCTGTCTCGGGCACACGTGTGTCTTCAGGATGCCTGCCGGGCACACATGTGTCTTCAGGACGCCTGTCGGGCACACGTCTGTCTTCAGGACGCCTGTCGGGCACACGTGTGTCTTCAGAATGCCTGTCTCGGGTACACGTGTTCTCAGGATGCCTGTCTCGGGCACACATGTGTCTTCAGGACGCCTGTTGGGCACACGTGTGTCTTCAGGACGCCTGTCTCGGGCACACGTCTGTTTTCAGGACGCCTGTCGGGCACATGTGTGTCTTCAGGACGCCTGTCGGGCACACGTGTGTCTTCAGGACGCTTGTCTTGGGCACACATGTATCTTCAGGACGCCTGTCTCGGGCACACGTGTGTTCTCAGGACGCCTGTCTCGGGCACACGTGTGTCTTCAGGACTCCTGTCTCGGGCACACAGGTTGTGGGGGCGGCCGGGGCTCCTCAGGCCTTTTCTCCCGACTGTTGCTGCTGTTCTTTTCAGGGCATCTTTCACTTCCAGCTGGGCCGGGGCGAGCCCATGCTGCACACGCGCCTGCGTCCGCACTGCAAGGACTTCCTGGAGAAGATTGCCAAGCTGTACGAGCTGCACGTCTTCACCTTCGGCAGCCGGCTGTACGCACACACCATCGCAGGTCAGTCAGCCGCAACCGAAGGGGCCGTGTGAACAGTGGGTTTCTTTCCTGTTTTCGGTGATGGTTTCTTAAAGATGAAGAAAGAAAAGTCAAGAAGCTCTCCGGCAACTCACTTGTAGTCTTAGGGTTGGTCATTGTGCAGGGGGTTGTGCGAGGTAAGGGAATTCTGCCACCGGGGCTGTTGGGTGGGGCTGCGGCCGCTCTGGCGGGGTGCGGTACTGGGTGGGCTGCTTTGGGAGTTTGTCAGGACCACATGGGCACGTGGAAACTTCTGTGAGCGTCCTCCAACAGATACCTTCTTAATCAGTTCACAAGGACTTTGGGCCAGGCTGCTTGTGTGTGCTCTTGCTGGGTGCTCCCACTGCACACAGCATGACTGTCCCCTACCTACACATGGGTGCCCTTAGGGTTTAGCATTTGCTTCTGTCTCCCTGGGTGATAGCGTGAATGCCAGGCTGTGGTGCCCACTGGGAGGCAGCACCAGCAAGACAAATCAAGGGGACAATGCCACGGGACGGTGACTGTCCCATGTGGATGAAGCGAGGGGATGCCACAGGATGGTGACCGTCTCTTCCACGTGGACGAAGCAAGGGGACAACGTGGGATGGTGACCGTCTGTCCCACATGGACAAAGTGAGGGGATGCCACGGGACGGTGACCGTCTGTCCCACGTGGATGTGGGCACCAAGTGGCAGTGTAGGCAAGCTCCTCCGTGCTGGCTCCAAAGGTTGTTAGATTGAGCATTTTAAAATTCAAAGGTCTTTCTAGATTGGTCCTCGTCTTTTGTTGTTGTTGGGGAAATGAATTTCGAATCCTCCTTTAATATTTAGTGTCTTTATAGGAAATTGTGATCATGACCTGTAATTCCTCTTGTAATTGAAATTCAAAATATTCACCTGTGACATTATGGCTGCTGCTGCATGGTTGCCTGAGTTAGATGGTGTGAAGATGAGTAATTATGCACAAGGGTGATTTGGCTCACTTCCTCAGGCCAGTAAAGAAATAACGCCTGCTATGATCTCAGGGTTTTACAGCCCCCAAGTCCATATGTTAAAACCCAGTCTCAAGGCCAGAGTGTTAGGAGGGGCGTGGGAGGTGGTGACGTCATGAGGACTCCATCCTCATGAATGGAATCAGGGCCCTTACCCAGGTGGGTTCTGGGAGCTGCAGGAGATGCAGCCAGCCGGCGCCCACTGACCTGCCGCCAAATCGCTGGCGCCGTGGTTGGACGCCCGCCTCCAGAACTGTGAGGAAGGGACGTCTGTTCCTGAGTCACCCACGCTATGGAGTTTCTTTAGAGCAGCCCAGGCCGACTAAGCTGCCCACTGTGTGGACATAGACCCCCAAATCCCTGCGTGTGTTCCAGCCCCAGATTGTGCCGTCTCAGCCAGTGCCAGGCACCTCCCAGGGGCCAACCAATAAGTCACACAAACCGCAGTGACACTGAGGCCCACTCAAACCAGACAACTGTGCGGGGCGTCACTCTCACAGTAACAAATGTCAGGGAAAGACTAAAAACCAGAAAATTATTCCTCATGGTCATCATATCCCTGGCTGTCCCCTATTCTCTGTTTTTTTGTGTGTGTAATTTTGCCTAGTTTGTCTTAATATATGCACAAGTTTATATACTGTTCTTTTCACATGAGATTTCATCACTAAGAATTTATCCGTCACGTTGTTATAAATCTTCATCGTTTTATGTAAGATTTTTTTCCCTCTTCTGTGGACTGGATCTTCTGGGTGAGTTCTACAACCAGGATTGTTGGGTGAGGGAGTGGTTCCTGACCCCCAGGATTGTGAGGACTGCGCGCCGCATGGCCTGCTCCCTGGGAGGGTGACGGGTTTGCCTCCCGCCCCCCACACAAGGTGCACACAGCAGGCACAGCCCGGTGACCGGCACGTCTGATTCCTGAAGGCGGCAGTCCAGGATGTGCCGGTGATGTTTCTTCTTCTCCTGTCCCATCTTCCATACGTTGATCTAGTGCCCGTGCAAATGTTTCTCATTTGGGGCTTCCTTCTCCAGGTCTCTCTCTAAAGCTGGGCTTCTTTAGGTTGGCTGCTTCACACGTCCTGCTTATCCTTTCTTGAGGTGCATCAACGTTTGCTGGTCAGAGTACTCGAGCCCCAGTGAGGATGAGCATGTGGAAGGCTCGGGTCTGTTTAAATGCTTGGCTGGAGGGGGTTTGGGCTAAAAGCAGAGGGGTCCCAGGTTTTAGCCGGGCCACACCCTTGCCGCCCGTCACACCAGCAGGCAGGGCATGGGTCACCGCAGTCAGATTCCACGTTCATGAGGCCTCGTGTGGCAAAAGATAAAGCAGGTGACGAGAATGCCATGTTTCTTTATCAGCCTGAAAACTGGAGGGAGCCTGGTAGCTGCTCGCAGATTCAGCAGAACATCCATACGGACATCTGCAGGCCGCTGAGCCGCTTAGACAGCAGAGCAAGGAGCCTGCTGGTGGGCGCTTGGCTGTGGAGGGCCTCGAGCGCAGGTCCTCCTGCAGTGAGACCAGCTAGGTTTGCTGAGCCTCACCGCGCCCTGTCTGGTGCTTTCTCCGTTTCAAGCTCTGCTTTCTATGCTAAAGTTCCAGTATTCCAGTGTGTCCAAGGGATGTTGGCCAAAACCAGACGAAGACATCACAGGAAAACTGCAGACCAGTATCCCTTTGAACATGGATGCAGAAATTCTCAACGGAACACGGGCCCTCGAGCCCAGCAACACGGGAGTGGGACTGCGTCCAAGCTGTGGTTCAGGAAGGCTGAGCTTTGCTTCGTCGTGGCTGGCGGGATCCGTAGAGATGACCTGGGTCAGCTTTTCTACAAGTGAGAAAGTGAGGTCCGGACTGAAGCCTGAGGTGGTTGCTGAGCATCCGCTTTTGATGCTTTTCATTTTGAAAGTGACTGTGTTGATAAGCGTGCGTGCTTTCAGTATGACTGGGACAGAGATGTTAAGGGTTTGGGATGTGTGTCATTTATCTGACTGGAGAGACGCTAATAATTCTATTAACAGACTTTAGATTTAGCGACTGCGTGGCCTCAGTGGTCATCTAGAGTTTACATATTGTAAGAAACAATTGCATTTATTTCTCCTGTAAGTCCAAGTATCTTTTTGTTAATGAAATACTAACAAACCAGTGATATCAGGGAAGGGAAAGCTCCTGGCAGTGCTGCATTTGAGACGTCTGGAGGTGGTGATGCTTCAGCCAGGAAGCAGGTTCATCTTCCCGGAAGATCTTATAGATCCCAGAGTGCATTGTGCATAGCGCCACGGGGCCGCAGGGTAATTGAGGTGGTGCACAGAGCAGCTTTTGTGTTTTAATTGTAATGTGTATGTTTTAACCTGTATCGAAAACAGCAAATGTGTTTCTCGCGTTTGTGATCTCAGAGGTGGTGGTGCAGAGGTTGGGCCCAGTAGGGATGGGCGCAGGGAGTAGTTGATTAAAAGCCAGCGTGAAAACACTGGTGATTATGTGGAGTGCAGTCAGGGCGCATTCAGATCCGGAAGTGGACCCCGTGTGCCACGCAGAGATGTGGAGCCAGGCGTTGCAGGGCGCGTTCGTATCTGGAAGTGGACCTCGTGTGCCATACAGAGGCGTGGGCGTTCCAGGGTGCATTCAGATCTGGAAGTGGACCTCGTGTGCCATGCAGAGGCGTGGAGCCAGGTGTTGCAGTGAGACTTAAGTCTTGAGAGAATGTGGGCTGTGTGGTTGGAGTTTGGGTTCATGGTGCTTTTGAGATGTCTCATCTACCTCCTTTGCTTCATGCGCAAATAATGGTTATGCGGGGGACCTGCGTGCCATGACGAGACCACAGTCCCAGCTCCCGACTCTGGACCGGCTCACTCTTCTGCAATCCAGTCCCCCTTTTGTTCCATGGCATCTGCACGTGTCATGCCAGATAGAGGTTGTGTGTTAATGTGTTTAGTTTTCTTACAATTTCAGCCTCTTGGGAGAGTAATAATTGTGTTGTATTCATTCCTGTACCTTATATTCCTAGCAAAATTCCAAGTAATGTTAAACTCAGTAAATGTTGAATGAACAAATACTCTTAAACACGTTATCTAGGTGCCATGGAATACCTGTCTCTTGAGTATGTCCAAATTTATGGCTTCAGCCACTTGTATGATGAGTAGCTGAAACATTTCTTTTTGAGGCTTCATAATTAACTGTAGCTTTTTCTCTCCAGAATGTTTTAAATGGCTGGTGAAATTAAATTGGCATTGAATTTGATGCCTCCAACGTATTTTACCAATGGAATTAATTATCTGAAAAGCCTGTTTTGTTTTTGTTTAGTACCCCTACTTCTACAAACTAAAATACGTTTACTATATATTCTGTGGTTCTTGTAAATTAGCAAGAGATAACTTATTTTTAAATTATCTCTATTTAAAAATATGGGCACTTTACTGTAAATTGAAGACTTTGCAAACTTAGGAAGATAATACAGTAGGCTTAAAGTTCAGAAGATAAATTTATAGATCAAAAAACCCAGAATGGAGGTGATCCCAAGAAACCTCTGCCTGATTTGTTGATTGTGACAGTGATGCTTCCTGAAGCGTAGAAGGGGTGTTCTGGCTGATTGTCGATTGTGACAGCGGTGCTTCCTGAAGTGTAGAAGGGGTGTTCTGGCTGATTGTCGACTGTGACAGCTGTGCTCCCTGAACTGTAGAAGGGATGTTTGCAGATAGCTTGGTTTTACTGTCTTTAAGGAGTCGAAGCTGAGCATCAAGCAGGCGAAGCTCTTTAGAAAATTACTGTTAAAAAATTAAACTAGACTTGTAATTAACGGATGCCATGTAAAGTGCAATTGTCAAATGTAGCCCAAGCCGATTCTTCGCTGTGGAAGCACTTTCTGCACTAGCTGGTCAGGATGGTGTCACGGGTGTCCTTCCTTCCCAGTCTCTTCTGTCAGGCAGGCTTCCTTGATGTTGCCTAAATTACCAGCGTTAAAACGTGTATGATAGAAATAACCGGCCTTTCTGTGTATTTCTGCAACACAGCATGTGAGTTTGTATAATTCTACTAAAGTAACTTGGGAGAAGCAAACTTCCTTGATAAGCTTTCCTCCACTAACCATTACAATGAGAGCGGTGGGCCGCCCGCCTGGGGTTAGGAAAGATCATATCTTCGGTGATGCAGAGTAATTTCAGCTTAGTGTCCAGACTCCGTCACATGAAGAACCACACGCAGAGTGTTTTGAGATCGAAAGATGACTTACCTGTTTTACTTATACCAATGCCTTCCATAATTTTCATATCCATCTGGTTTAGATAGGCACTTCTGTAGGATATTACAAATTTTTCATGTTAATAGAATTATAAACACTTATAAACATGGTTTGTGTTTGAGAAATAAGTTCACCATTAGAGAAAAGAAGCCCTACATGAGCCGTGTCTTACCTCAAAAGGGATGAAGTGTTTGGTGCCAGTTCATCATGTTTTGTGTCTGCCACGGTAAAAAAAAAACATTCAAGGCTTCACCATGTGCCGTGTGACGTAAACGTGTCTCAGGTATGTAATCTTTGTCCTGTTTTCTTTTCCAAGGCTTTTTAGACCCCGAGAAGAAGCTTTTTTCTCATCGAATATTATCAAGGGATGAATGCATTGACCCATTTTCTAAAACGGGAAACCTTAGGTATGTACCCAGCCGCGCTCCTCACAAAGACCTCTCGCTGTTCATTTCCCATTTCAAAAATCGCAGCTTGAGATTTAGAGCAATATTTCTTTTTCTTTTTCTTTTTCTTTTTGAGACGGAGTCTCGCTCTGTCGCCCAGGCTGGAGTGCGGTGGCGCAATCTCGGCTCACTGCAAGCTCTGCTTCCTGAGTTCACGCCATTCTCCTGCCTCACCCTCGTGAGTAGCTGGGACTACAGGCGCCCGCCACCACGCCCAGCAATTTTTTTTTCTTTTTTTTGTATTTTTAGTACAAACCATGGTTTCACTGCGTTAGCCAGGATGGTCTCGATCTCCTGACCTCGTGATCCTCCCGCCTCAGCCTGCCAAAGTGTTGGGATTACAGGCGTGAGCCACCGCACCCGGCCTAAAGCAGTATTTCTGTATTGATGTTTTTTAGGAATTTAACGTCCCCTTTCCAGTTTTCCTTGTTAGCCTCAGAGTACTTAGAAAGTTCCTTTCTAACCTGTACTCCCACTGTCTCCCAGGTGCCTGAGCCCTGGTGCTTGTGCAGGGCCCCCAATCCAGGCTCTGCCCCATCCCGACAGCCGTGTCCTGCCCTGAAACTGCCCTTGAGCTGGGCTTTTGTGTCTGTGGAGCCATGGACTGTCATCCTCTCTGCCTCATCTCTGTCAGATGGCACCGACTCGATGTCAGCCCGCCACCTGACGTTGTGCATCGTTTGTTTAACCAACCCTGGCATATGTGATCATTCTAGTCCCTTTACCTCCAAATTTTCATTCCTACGCGAAGACCTGGCATTGAGATTTGTGGTTGGAGAGGCAGGAGGCAAGTGTGCGTCCCCACAGTAGCCAGCTGTGGAGGATTTGGCCCTTTTGCCTCTGAGTATCCAGGGAATGGCCAGGGCTCCTGGGGAACTCAGTGACTGGACTTTCGGGCCCAGAACCCAGGAGGGCAGGCGTAGGGACGGGATGGCATCAGGGAGGTGGCAGCCGAAAGGACCCCAGTGGGCAGAGGAATGTTGATAACCCCACCCCACACACAAGCTCAGCAGCTCTGTGGGGCCACTGGTTTAGGGGCAGTTCTTGACATCAGCATCAGCATCTGAGGTTTATAATTTTCTTAGGATCTTGCTTGTGTTAATCCTACTAATAATTTATAAAATCCTAAGTCACTCGACTGTTTTGCCCATATTTTTGCCTTTTGCCATTTCTTCCTTTCCATCAGCTCCAGAGCCCCTTCGTGTCAGCTCCTCTGCGCTTTTTTGACAGGGCGGGCCCCTCCCTGCCCCTCCGCAAAGACTTTTTAATATTCTTTTATATGCTTTGACGTTTCTTGCCCACTGTGTTCGAGGAATTTCCCCATTTCCACCCGGAAGTCTGTCCTTGCTGGCGTAGCACCGCGTCAGGCGTGGCTTGTTTTCCCGAGGAGCCCTGGCAGTCACAGCCTCAGCTTCAGCCGCTTCCTGGCTCACGGTGGCCACCCTCGTCCCAGCACCTTGGTTTTTACATTTAGGGAGTCCCCACAGACTGAGGCCTATGCCCGCTAGTGTTAACTAAGAAGAGAATCTGCAAGTATTTACTTCAGAAACCTCCTTTTTGCTAGTTAGCGCCAGAGTGAGTAGATTAATCAGGGCAAAAGAGAACGAGAGGTGCTGTTAGTGATGTGTTAGGGGAAAAGTCACCTGAAGGCAGAATGATAGGATCGAATGGGGACATGCCCAGGATAGGCCCTAGCGGTGGGCCCTGTGGTTTGCATGGAGGTAGCTGGAGGTCCACTTAGAAATTCTGCATCGGCAGTGGGTCTGGTTTTTGTGTTTTTGTTTTTGAGATGGTCTGGCTCGGTTGCCCAGGCTTAAGTGCAGTAGTGCGGTGTCAGCTCACCACAGCCTTGACTTCCTGGGCTCAAGCTGTCCTCCCACTTCAGCCTTCTGAGTAGCTGGGACTGTGGGTGCACACCACCACACCTGGCTAACTTTTGTATTTTTTTGTAGAGATGGGGTCTTACTATGTTGCCCAGGCTGGTGTCAGACTCCTAGGCTCAAGAGATCCTCCTGCCAAGACCTCCCAAAGTGCTGGAATTACAGGCATTAGCCACACGGCGCCTAGCCCAGTCTGTTTTCAGAGTCAGCAAATTCTGGCCTTTAGGCTACCCAGCCTTGTTTGTACATGAAGTTTTATTGGAACATGGCCACGCCCACATGGTCAGAGTTGGGTTTTGTCCCTGTGGCCCGTAATGCCTAAAATAGTGACTCTGGTGCTTTAAGAAACAGTTTGCAAACTTCTGCTTGAAGGAGAATCAGAAACAGTGGAGAAGATGTTACTGAGGTTTAAATGTGACCCAAACAGAAAGGGCTTCGGGGCAGCTGGTGTCCGTTTCTGATTAACCTGCTGTCTGCTGGTTACATGTGGATTAGAGTCTTAAACTGTTATGCTTGGCAAGATGAGTGACTACAACTTTTCATCATTATTTTTTGTAAATTATGCATTTCACTTGTAGAAATCTCTTTCCTTGTGGAGACTCAATGGTTTGCATTATTGATGATCGAGAAGATGTCTGGAAGTTTGCCCCCAATCTGATAACTGTGAAGAAATATGTATACTTCCAAGGTACGGGTGATATGAATGCGCCCCCTGGGTCGCGAGAATCTCAGACGAGAAAGAAAGGTGGGTAACCTCCTTCCTGATTCTCTAGAAGAATTTTCATTTGCTTGTTGTTTAGCTCTTCTTATTTCTTATCTCTATTTTGACTGCTATAAATTCAAGATACACTTTGTTTTTTATTTGTGTTTCAATAGAGATTATTGGATTTATTTATATAGTACTGAAAAACAGGATATTATGTTGTTTCGATTTGGGCTTTAAAAAAAATGGCCCTCACTTAAGCATTTTCCCAGTTGAATAAAAACAGAGGATGCTGTTTAACCTAACGCATCTGAATAACTCCTTTCATCCCAGTTTTCCTTAAACACACCCCTGGGTATTGGGCCATGGCGTTCTATAGAGAGAACGAATGTGGGGGCGGTGGCTCTGCAGGGAAGAACCGTTCCCGGTGCACAGTGGTCAGGCCTAGCACTGGCTGAGGCCCCAGAGAGCAGTGTGGTTTAACCTGTCAGGCAGGCATGTAGCTGATGTCCACCCTACGAAAAGTTAAGTGTTTTTTGGTCTTTAGTTTTTTAAAAAATATTTTGAGGCACACACTTACTGCTGTAGTCACTAAAATGGAACTTGGAGGTTAAGACCAGGAGAGGGTGAAACTGGGGGCATTCTCGTAGAAGGTAGAGACTTTCACTAGATGGGTGGGGTCAACGTGGAGTTGCTGACTTCCTCCAGACCGTGGCTTGGGAAACCGTGGCCACGGTGGCGCCAGGTCGTCGGGCTGACGGCCACGGTGGCGCCAGGTTGTCAGGGGCTGACGGCCACGGTGGCGCCAGGTCTGCAGCCCGGAAACCTCTAGTTGTCCTTACAGGTGGAGGGTCCCTCCTGCCCCAAATCCAGAGCTTTTTGATGCCCACATGGTGCTTAAAGGAAATACTAATTAGGGTATTTTGGATTTTTCAGATTTGGGATGTTCAGCTGGTAAGTATAACGCAGATACTCCAAACTCAGAAAAAAATTCAATATCCAAAACATCCCTGGTCCCACGCACTTCGGGTAAGGGGTGCTCACCCCGTCCGGCTCTTCACAGCAAGGTTGCCAAGGCCTGGTCTAGAGGGTGATGGAGTTCACTGCCATGGAGAAGGGTGCTGCTTTAACTTGGAACGTTATTCAGTGTTTAATGCTAAATTGCGGTAACTTTTCCTTTTGCATGTTTAGTAAATCATTCTTCTCGAGGCACTGAGGTCTCAGAGCCAGCTCCGCCCGTGAGAGACCCCGAGGGGGGAACGCAGGCCCCTGGAGAGGAGCCCAGCAATGGCCTGGAGAAGCCTGCACGGGAGCTGAACGGCAGTGAGGCCGCCGCCCCGCGGGACCCGCCCCGCCCCGGGAAGCCGGACGAGAGGGACACCTGGCCCCCTGCCCAGGCCCCCACCAGCAGCCGAGAGCTGGCAGGCGCTCCTGAGCCCCAGGGATCCTGTGTGCAGGGTGGCCAGGTGGCACCGGGACAGCGGCCTGCCCAGGGTGCCACGGGCACTGACCTGGACTTCGACTTATCCAGCGACAGTGAGAGCAGCAGTGAGTCTGAGGGCACAAAGTCCTCCTCCTCCGCCTCTGATGGCGAAAGCGAGGGGAGGAGAGGCCGGCAGAAGCTGAAGGCCACCCCAGAGGGAGCCGGGGCGCTGGCACAGGGCAGTTCCCTGGAGCCGGGGCAGCCTGCAGCACCGAGTCTCCCCGGAGAGGCCGAGCCTGGCGCGCATGCCTCGGACAAGGGACCCGAGCTGGGTGGGCAGGAGGAGGGCGAGCGGGATGGCCTCTGCGGCCTGGGCAACGGCTGTGCCGACAGGAAGGAGGCAGAGACTGAGTCACAGAACAGCGAGCTGTCGGGGGTCACCGCGGGCGAGTCCCTGGACCAGAGCGTGGAGGAGGAGGAGGAGGAGGAGGACACGGACGAGGATGACCACCTCATCTACCTGGAGGAGATCCTGGTCCGTGTGCACACCGACTACTATGCCAAGTACGACCGCTACCTCAGCAAGGAGATCGAGGAGGCGCCGGACATCCGCAAGATCGTGCCGGAGCTCAAGAGCAAGGTGCTGGCAGACGTGGCCATAATTTTCAGTGGGCTACACCCGACAAACTTCCCAATAGAGAAGACGCGGGAGCATTACCACGCCACGGCGCTGGGAGCGAAGATCCTCACTCGGCTGGTGCTGAGCCCCGACGCCCCTGACAGGGCCACGCACCTGATCGCCGCGCGGGCTGGTGAGTGCTGCCTCCCTCTGCCCTGGGCGTGGTCAGCCCCACGGGCTCCTTGCAGGCACTCCTTAGAGTTGGCATTGCTGTTTATCTCACTCAATTTTCAGAAACATTTCCCAGAATCACCATCTTTTAAGAATAGATCATGACATTGGGTGAAATTCGAGTTTGGGCACGTTCATGCTTTCAGACCGCAGTCATCCCGCACACCGTTTGGTGGTGGGAGTTACTCGTGTGCGGTTTAGAAAGTTCAGCCTTCTCCCTGGAGTGAGCCATGGCCGGGTTGGAGAACAGGGAATCAGCGATAGGGGCGTAGTGGAGAAACTCGAGGCAAGAACAGGAGGCGGGGCCCTCAGTTCGCAGGTAAAAGGTTGACAAACCCTCTGAGTTAGAAAACTAAATGCAAAGTTTCAGCTGAAACGCTCACAGAAGGACACGATGTGGCTGGGAGAGCGGAGGACAGGCCTGCTGTCCCCCGACGGTGAAATCTGTCCCAGATGGGGCAGGCTGCTCTGACATGTTGAAACTTCCGCCGAATAAAACAGAACCTTTCAGCAATAGGTGAATCTTGAAGGAAGACTTACACCCCGGTGCTTAAAAAACCCAAATTTCTCGTTATTCTAGTTATTCTGTGAAAATGCTCCCATAAGAACCTGGATTTTCCCTCAGTGAAGATTGCCTGAACCACTTCAGGTTCTGCTTCTCCAATCGCGCTTCGTGTCCTGGTGGCGTTTCTTGAGAGGGCTTCTCAATGCGTGGCCCCGCCTCCAGGGCTCAGGGTAGCCTTGTGGGGTGAGCTCATCCCTGTCCACGCAAGCTCCCTGACAGCAGGTGTGGTCTTATTTGAGGCCACGGCTCTAGCACGTATCATGTGGCGTTGGACACGCACGTGCTCAGTAAAGCATTTGAATCGAGGGTAAATGGAAGGTTCCATCTCAGTGTGAAATAGCCGGGTGCTAGCTGCAGGACAGAGGCAGGCTTTCCGTGGAGCCCAGCGACACCCTTGATCCCAGGAGAAAGCCAAGCCCTGGCCTCCCGTGGGCAGTCAGACCCTTCTCTCCTGAGCCCACGTGGAGTCGGGCCAGGCCGGGGTCCTCCTTAGCCCCTCAGGTGCCCGTCTGCCCTGTCCCGTGAGTGCCCAAGCTCCTGACCCTTCTGAGCATGGAGCTGGGCCAGGCCGGGGTCCTCCTTGGCCCCTCAGGTGCCCATCTGCCCTGCCTCATGGTGCCCAGCTCCTGACCCTTTTCTCGCTTTCCCTCCTTCCGCCCGAATTGTGCTCTCGTTTCCTTTTTGCTTCTGTGTTCGTGGACTCACTGTTGAGGGGCTTTCCCGAACACATGCTAAGAGAGGTCCTCCCGCCGCTCACGTCACCCGCTGTGCCCGGCTCCCTGTCTGAGATCCACCCCGTCCCACTATGGCTGCTTATCCCTGGCCTGGGAGATGGGAACCTGCAGTGGGCAGCCCTGGTGGGGTGCAGCCGGGTGAGGGCCCTGAGCCCTGGAGGGGTGCAGCCGGATGTGGGTCCTGAGCCTCCAGTGCTGGCTGGGACAGTCTCACACAGCCGGGTCTCCCGCAGGCACAGAGAAGGTGCTGCAGGCGCAGGAGTGCGGACACCTGCACGTGGTCAACCCTGACTGGCTGTGGAGCTGCCTGGAGCGCTGGGACAAGGTGGAGGAGCAGCTCTTCCCGCTCAGGGACGATCACACCAAGGCACAGAGGTGGGTCCTCGCTGCACCCAGCACGTCCCTGCCAGGTGTTCCCTTCCCGGACAGCTGTTGGTTCACGCACCTGGGCAGCGTCCCCTGGGCGTCTCCGCCCCGCGTCACCTGGACGCCCCAGTCATGGCCCTTGTGCTCTTCCTCCGACAGGGAGAACAGCCCCACGGCCTTTCCTGACCGGGAGGGTGTGCCCCTCACCGCCTTGTTCCACCCGCTGCCGGTTCTTCCCAAGGCCCAGCCTGGCCCCGAGGTTCGGATCTACGACTCCAACACAGGGAAGCTCATCAGGACGGGTGCCCGGGGGCCCCCAGCGCCCCCCAGCTCCCTACCCATCCGCCAGGAGCCCTCTTCCTTCAGGTACATGGCGGCCCAGCCACTGCCCCCAGCTAGTGAGGGCTCTTCAAGCTTGCTGCTCCAGTCTGTTGGGGGGATGGCGCCAGTTGCCCGAAGTGAGGGCGGGTGGAGGCTGCAGACAGTGACTCCTGCTTCCACCTTGTGGGAACGCCGCCCCCGCCTGCACTCTCGGGTCTTTTTGTTTTTCTCTCCTGTCTTGGGTCCCAAAACTGAAACAAAACCCCCACGATCAGCCTCTCAGATGTCGTCCAGGCACCTGCATGTGCACACCTGTGGCCGCCCCGCAGAGCACTCGGTCCTGGGAACACTCAGCAGAGAACGGGTAGAGTGGGGCTGGTTCTGAGCCCCCCACCCCCCTCGCCTCGCCGTCTGCTCTCCGCCGGCTCCACGTTTGCTGCTCTGCCAACCCCGGGCTGCCCTCTTCGTTTCCACACAGAGCAGACGCAGGGGTGGTGGCAGTGGCGGTTGGTAAACAGCACCGTGAGGAACGGAAACTTGCTTGGACTGGAAGGCGTTGGTAGCCGGGATCTGTGCTGCCCTGGAGAGGAGAGATTGCAGGCCCTGAGGGATGCTTCCTGAGCACGTGGCCTCTGTGCCTGTTTGCCCATGTGGACCCGAGATCAGCCCTCAGCCTAAGGTTGTGGCCCCTGCAGACCCCATGTAAATGGCTGTGGGACATTCTTGGAGATTTAAGTGAGGAGTCTTTGTTTGTACCGTGGTGCTTGAAATTCAACCAAAAGTTTAACTCGATTAAACTTGACCCAGGCGAGGAGCACCCACCAAGACCTGGTGTGCGTTTGCCCCTGGAAGCCCTCTGACAGGTCACAATACCTCAGATCCTGCAACGGGTACAGAACGCAGGCTGCTAGAGGGAGACGGGCGCTCACGGTTAATGGGGAGATGGAGAGGTACGGCTTGATGTCGTTTTTGAGCCTTTGCAGGATCCAGCACTGTCCCTGCGTGGGGACGCTGAGGCCTGGAGTGCACGGCCCTTCCAAGTCAGGAGCAGGGGTGGCCAGAGCGTGTCCTTCACACAGTGGGTGGCAGCTCCCGAGGCTGGGTGGACAGGTGAGGAGGCCCCGCCAGGCACCACGGCAAAGCCCAGTCAGCTTTCGGGAGAGGCCACTCCCTCTGGAAACACACTCTGGTTCCTCCCTGGGTTTCTGTTTCATAGATTGTGTTTCGTTTTTTATTATTCTGGAGAGCAGCGGGTGCCCCTCTCGGCTGATTTCACAGCCCTTGAGGTCATGGTGGGGAATGTTGCTAACAGGAGGAGTCGGGTCGGGTGACTGGGAGGTGGGCAGGTGCAGGGTGGCTGTGGGCAGCTGGGCCGGTGCTGGTGGCCTCCTGTGCAGCAGCCTGGCAACGCTCTGGGACCTGGGGGATGGGGGGTTTGGGATGAATCTGAGGTCCTCCATTCTGATGACAGGGAAGAGGATCCCCAGCCACAGAGATGATGTCATCCCTGATGGATAGGAAGGCGTCCTGGTGATGCTGTCACCTCCCATCGTGTTCTGGTGACGATGTCATCTCTTGTCGTTAAGAAGGCGTCCGCGTGGTGATGTCGTTTCTGGTCTTTAGAAAGGCTTCCTGTTGCGGGCTGATTGGGTTTTTAATACGAGGTGTCTTTCCAACACTGCTTCTCTAGCTCTTTGAGGCCGGCAGGTGCCTGCAGTTCAGTTTGTTTCTGACGCTGACGTCCCACAGTTGGCATCAGGCCTTGAGTCTAGGGGCTCAGTCCCACCAGACTGCCCTCATCTTGGACCCCCAGGCCACCTCACCGTCCAGCTTGGCCACAGTGTTGGGGGTCCCCACACACAGACCTGTGCAGTTTTGATAATCTGCTGAATCGGCTCATGAAACTCTGGAAAACATTTCACTCAGCAATACCAGTTTATTTTAAAGGCTCAAGAACAGCCAAATGAGGGGGTGCCTGGGGCAGGGTCTGGAAGGGCCCTGAGCATGGTACGTGCCCCCTGGAAGCTCTGCGTCCTTCCATCTGTGGCGAAGGCATAGCTGATCCCACCCGCTGCCCACTTGCTCCTGCGAAGCCTCCTACCCTGGAGCCGCTCAGGCCCAGCCCAGAGCCACCCTCACCACTGCGGTGATCCCAGGGACTGGGAACAGGTCTCTTTCCGTAACACCAGGGCTTTGTCCTTTGGTAGTACTCTTACTTCTTCATTTGACTTAATTCCAACTCTCCAGCCAGTTGACAGAGCTCCGGGACCCTTATGAGAACAGCGTGGTGAAGCCTGGCCTATGGGATTGCTGTGGGCCAGTCAATCGGTGAACGGGCCAGCACCACCTAGAGCAGAATGATGCGGAGACCCCACCTCTAGGAAGTCAGGGTCTGTTCTGTGCTGTAATTCTAATCAGTAGAAGCGCGATGGCAGGACGGATACGTGCATTGAAGTGATACTGCTGAGTTTTGGTTTTGAAATTATGTGATAATTTAAAGCAGCCACACAATCAGTACTGTGAACAGCACCTGTTCTTTAGATGCTGCTTTTCATACTGTTGAATAAAATGTGCAGGGGGGTGGCTTGCACTGCAGTCCCAGTGCTTTGGGAGGCGGACCCGCAAGGATCTCGAGCTCAGGAGTTCAAGGCTGCAGTGAGCTGTGATCGCGACCCCGCGCTTCATCCTGGGCCACAGGGTGAGAGCCTGTCTCAAAAAAAAAAAAATTTTTTTTTAATAATTTAAAATAAAATCACAAACCTTTGACTTATTTTTTCTTCGGTATTTTTATTTATTTATTTTTTTGAGACGGAATCTTGCTCCATCGCCCAGGCTGGAGTGCAGTGGTGCAGCTTTGGCTCACTGCAACCTCCGCCTCCCAGGTTCAAGCAATTCTCATGCCTCAGCCTCTTGAGCAGCTGGAATTATAGGCACATGCCGCCACGCCCAGCTAATTTGTGTATTTTTAGTAGAGATGGGGTTTCACCATGTTGCCCAGGTTGGTCTCAAGCTCCTGTCCTCATTGTCTTAACCTACATAAAGTGGTTAAAGATTAGATACAAAACTGGTTTTTTAATAATTCAGCCTTGTTTGAAGGGAGCTAGGAATTTCTAAGATCAATGAGAAAAAAATAATTATCTGAAAACAGACTTGCAGATGGTAAGCTGGATTTGAATAAAGTCAAACACTTTTACTTGAATGACACTGATAATATGGCAGCCGATAACTGTACATGTGTTCTGAAATGTGTATAATTTACGTGAACGGCAGTTCAGTTTCGAATGGCACGTCGTAAACAACTGTTCAGCGGTGCCTTTCGTGAGGAAGATGCACGCTGGGCTGTAGTACATTTGAATAGCTGACTTTTGATGAAATTTTCTTCTGTTTTTAATCTGAAAGTGTAATCTGCACCAGAATATCAATATTACTTCATTTAATACCAGCTCATTTATACGAAAGGATGTTAATGTGATTTGTTAGGTTGCGATAATCGTCAGTTTGGTGGCGGGAAGCAGCGTTGTTGTGGCTGCAGCAGCCGGCCGCCTGGTCTGCATGATTGCAGGCTGGACGCACCTTTGTCATGTTAAGGAAATGTCTCTCCCTTCACTTGTATGTGTTGGAAACTGAGTTCTCCTAAAATGAGCCTGGGTTCTGCTTTTTGATACTTTTCAAAATTGATGAAACGACCTATTTATATGAGAGAAAAGGAATCCCTGTTTGAATGTCCCCTCCCCAGGCTAGACGTAGTGCTGGAAGTCTGAGGAAACAGGACCGGCCGGCAGGAGTTCTGAGGGGCCTTCGTGCTGCAGTGGGGACCTGGGCCTGTGTGGACTGGCCACGCCTCTGCTCACACCCTACCTTTTCTCTGCAGGCCTCCATCTTGGAGGAGCAGTAGAGTGTTTTCTTCTGGTTTAATCCAAGAGTCCCCTCTGCTTGTCTGAGTTCATGTGGTGCCTGCCCAGTCCCCTGCACTAAATAGAACTGTGTCCGCAATGCCACTCCACGTGTGGACGCCTGGTGCCTGCGGGACCACTCCTTCTGTATAGACGGGTCCAGCGTGGTCTCCTGCAGCCACTGTCACACCCTTGGAACAGCACTGGTGCCCTGCAGCCTGGTTCCCCCGTGGCACCCCGTCTCACGGTGGGTCCCATGCCTGAGTAGCCCCAGGTCTCATCTGTCACAGGCATCGGTCACCCAGTTCCCCCGTGGCACCCCATCTCACAGTAGGTCCCACGCCTGAGTGGCCCCAGGCCTCATGTGTTGTGTGCATTGGTTGTGCTGCTGTGGAGGTGGCCCCGACTCCCCACCATCCTGAGAGTGGCGGTTCCTCATTCTGTTCCCGGAACCCTGTGCAGACCCCATTGTGACAGGACGCTTGGCGGTGAGGGCAGTTGGCCCTTCGTGCCTGGACTGGTCCTCATCTAAGGCTTTGAACGTTGTACGTTTTTTTGTTTTTCAGCCTCCTCATTTCTTACCTTCCTTCTGCTTGCTTTGGGATTATTTCTTAGGACTCTTGTTTTGACAGTCAAGTGTGGTCTAGAGAACTCAAGCGGAGTCTCCGGTGCTTGCCCGGATTCCTGCTTCCGTCCTCACGGGAGCTTCCCTCGGGGTCCCTTCCCTCCCGACCGGCCCTGCGGTGTCCATCATGCTCCCGGGGCTGGCCTGGGCCCTCTCCAGTCCCTCCCTCGCTGGGGGACGTTTTCATGGGACAAGACTCTGGGTTGGTCTTCCTTTTTCTCAGGGCCTGAAAAACATCCAGCTTCCTTCTGGGCTCCGTGGTTCTGATGAGTGATCTTCTGTCTTTGACCATTTTCCTGTAGGTGAGCTGTGTTTTCTCTTTCACTGCCTTCAAGGTTTTTCTCCGTCTTTAGTTGAGGTTTGACGACGAGGTGTCCTGGTGTAGATTTGGAGGGTTTACCTTGTTTATGTTTGACTCTGCTTTTTGAGTTGGAAGGTTTATGTCTCTTGACGTCTTTGGGACACTTCCAGCCATTGCTTTTCAGGGCCATCTCTGCCATGCTGGGACGGCAGGGACATGGATGCTGAGGCTTTTTGTGTCTCGTGCGTCCCTAAGCTGTGTTCTTTTTCCTGTTCACCTCATTTTCTCTTGTCCAAGTTGGGTGACTTCTGTTAGATTTGCGGGTTCACAGCCTTCTTCTGTCTCCTTCATTTGCTGCTAGGCTGTCCATGACATTTTTTGGTTTTAGTTTTTATTTTTTGTTTATAAAATGTCTGTATCTTCTATTTCTTTGCCAACCCTTTTTGTGTTTTTCAGTTGTTTCAAGCATATTTGCAATTGCCTGTTGAAGCATTTTTATCGTGGATGCTATAAAATCGTTGTGAATTTAACATCTCTGCCCTCTCAGCTTGGCCTCTGTTGGTTGTCCTTTTCTCCATAGTTTGACGTCTTCCTGGTTCTTGCTGTGACAAGTGACATTGGATTGAAACCTGGACCTTTTCACATCATGTTAGAAGACTCTGGATCTTATTTAAACCTTCTCCCATCACTGATTTTTTTTTTGGGGGCCATGCTCCAGCAGCAGGAGTGGAGGCCCCCTAGTTCCTGCCATTTGGGATAGGAGTCTAGTTCCCCACACGGCCTCTTTTTGATGCCTGAGAGTGGGGGATGGAGGTGACGCCGTTGCTGGTGGATGGCAGTGGGGGATGGAGGTGACGACGCCATTGCTGGTGGACAGCAGTGGGGTATGGGGGTGACACCATTGCTGGTGGATGGCGGTGGGGGATGGAGGTGACGACGCCATTGCTGGTGGACAGCTGTGGGGGTGGGGGTGATACTGTTGCTGTGGCAGTCCTGGCTCCCCACGTCATCATTGCTGGCACCATGGGAGGAGTGTCTGCATCTCCAGTGGGTGCTGGTGAGAATCCTGAGCCTCCTGCATGGGTGGGTGGGGCCTCATTGCTGCCAGTGGGGTTGGATGTCAGGCTCCCCGCAGGCTCCTCCATGGCCTTCTCTGAGACCCCAGAGGTGGGGTGTTTGGCTGGAGTAGAGCAGTTATCACAGGTTTTTAACATTTAGTTGAAACATTTAATTCAGTTTAAAATAACAGTGCAGTTGGCCCTTTGAACAACACTGCTTTGAACTGCGTGTGTCCAGTTATACGTACATGGGTGTTTCAGCCAAATGCAGATGGGAAGTGTGGCGTTTGCAGGATGGGATGCGTGGCGTTTGTGGCGTTCGCGGTGTTCGCGGGATGGGAAGCGTGGCATTCGCGGTGTTCGCGGGATGGGAAGCGTGGCGTTTGTGGCGTTCGCGGTGTTCGCGGGATGGGAAGCGTGGCGTTCGCGGGATGGGAAGCGTGGCGTTCGCGGGATGGGAAGCGTGGCATTCGCGGTGTTCGCGGGATGGGAAGCGTGGCGTTTGTGGCGTTCGTGGGAGGGGAAGCGCGTGTTCACAGAGGGCCGCCAAGAAGAGTGGACTTCGACAAGGCTTGGAAAGTCCTGAATTCCAAACAGCGCAGATCAGCACTTTCAGATTACTGAGCAGAAAATCTTCTCTCCATTAGTAAATAGCCTAACACGGTTGTGTCTTTTTAGTTTTGTGACTTTGACTTAGTGCCTGTTTTCCTTCACCAGGATGGGTTTTATCCCTTCGTCCTCGTGCCTGTCCCGAGCGAGCTGGTATCTGGGACGCACGCTCAGTGCCTCCTGGTCTCGTCCTTTGGTAATCCAGGGAGGAACCAGCAGCTAGAAACAGCCGCCTCTCCGGAGGGCAGCACCACCCCTTTCCCAGAGGCTTGCCTTAAATTCCAGCAGTCAGAGGCATGCATCAGAATATATTAATAAGATTGACACATCCAGATCGAGAAAGATGTGTACAGAGAAGAGAAACCATTTCAAACGGAGCTGTGGTTTTAACATAGCAGAAAGATCCTTGAAACAGAAGATTGGCCCTTTCTAGTTGATTTATTACATTAATATTTAACTATACAAGCACAAGATTTACCTTTTTCTGTTTTTTGTGAATTTTTTTTTTTTAAGATGGAGTTTTGCTCTGTTGCCCAGGCTGGAGTGCAGTGGTGCAATCTTGGCTCACTGCAACCTCTGCCTCCCAGGTTCGAGTGACTCTCCTGCCTCGGCCTCCTGAGTAGCTGGGATTACAGGCGTGCACCACCACACTGGGCTAATTTTTGTATTTTTAGTAGAGATGGGGTTTAGCCATGTTGGCCAGGCTGGTCTCGAACTCCTCACCTGAAGTGATCGACCCGCCTCGGCCTCCCAAAGTGCTGGCTTTACAAGTGTGAGCCACCACGCCGACCTGTGAAATGATTTTAATTTTAGCCTACTGACGTCTGTTTTGTCACTTTGCCGTTTTTTGTGTCTGTTTTCGTAGCCTGGACATGTTGCATTTTCTTGTTTTGTGTTTTGCCGTTTAGCTCTCCAGACCCTATTTTGAGGGTGAATGACATGTCCTGGGGGTTCCCAGAACACGGTTCATCTCCCGTCTCTCTTTGCCCTTTATTCTAAGATGCCAGAGCCCGGCAGATGCTCTCTGCCCCACGGGGGTTTTGTGGATAAAAGAAGGTGGGTGTTATTTTTCCACAGGATAGTCAGAAACATGTTTTGCCACTCAACCTGGCTCAATTAGCAAATTCTGATCTATTAAACTCTGAAAAGCGTATTGGCGAAACATCACGTTTTTCATACGTGTTCCCTGTTGGGGTGTGTGAGTGTTTATCTAGTCCGAGAGCCAGGAGTCTGATTCAGTGCGGAAAAGTGCAATTCAAACTGACCTTCCTCATGTGGGACCTATGAAATTCCTTTCAGAGCGGTTCCGCCACCCCAGCCGCAGATGTTTGGCGAAGAGCTGCCTGACGC
This sequence comes from Hylobates moloch, assembly GCF_009828535.3. NCBI lineage: Eukaryota > Metazoa > Chordata > Mammalia > Primates > Hylobatidae > Hylobates > Hylobates moloch. The sequence continues at coordinate 540,613 of NW_026652280.1, read as the reverse complement.
TCAGGACGGAGAGCAGCCTGGCCCTTCTAGAAGAAAGCGACAGCCCAGTATGTCTGAGACAATGCCGCTGTACACTCTTTGTAAGGAGGATTTAGAGAGTATGGACAAAGAGGTGAGCCAACCACACGCCCTGGTGCCCACGCCGGCGCTCGTGCTGGGGCCACAGAGCTATGGTGTGCGGGTGGATTGCTGAGCTGTGCACGTGGAGGCAGGGCTAGAATTCTGCACTTGCATAGTCGTGTCTAGTTTGGGACTAGCACTTGTGTTTTTCATGCAACTTCCTATTCAAGGAGACCTAGAACAGCATTAAGCAGTGTGTCCGGCATGAGAACACGTCGAAGTTGTGGCTTAGGATTCGTGCCTGCGTCTTCACCAGGACCGACGCCGCCCAGCCCCTCCGGCTCCCCCGGCCCACCCCAGGACATGGGATAGGGTCTGGAGGCACTCGTGGTCGTGACGAGGGGTGATCCTGGGGCCGGTCAACACACTCTGCCCGACGCCAACCAGCCCCCGATGAGAAACACTGGAGGGCTGTGTGTCCATTGCACGTGGGCCTTAAACACACACACACAGAGTGACTGGTGATTCTCACAGCTCTCGTTACCACAGCGCGAAAGAGCTTTAGGCAGCATCGGTGGAGTTGGGGTCTCCTCAGCCAGGTCCTGCTTGGCTCCTGTGTCCTGTGCCCCTTGGCCCGTGTGCTTCTCCTCTTGCGTCCCAGGCCGCCCCCGACAGAAGGTTCCACAACAGTCAGGATGTTAGGGATGGGCAATCTGCGCAGCACCGTCCTTCGGAGACTGTTTTTTAGGAGCACTGTCCTGGGAAACCACATCCCGTGTCCTCCTGTAAGGTGCGTGCCCTCATGGGTGGCGCCTGTGTGGGGTCCTCACCCGCAGCCGGTCAGGGCACAGGCCGTACCCTTCCCTCAGGTCTTCGTGTTCCCACCAGAGCCCGTCCTCCCTGCCCGCCTGGCACCGCTGTCCTCTGGAGAGAGCCGCCATTCTGTTTGCATCCAGAAGGCAGCAGAGGTTTCTTGAGGAAAACAGCTCCTGTTTATTTTCAACAGTAGCAGAAAAGTGCAGATAGTTCTATTCAGGACAGACTCGTCTCAGTAACTCAGGTTATCACCTTTAGACGTCCGTTTATCTTGTGAGGATCAGGCCCTTTTTTCAGGTGTGCTGAATTTCTCTGCCATTTTTCTGTCTTTTTGAACATTAGCTGCTTTTTGTTTCACAAAAATGTTTTCTCTAAAAAAATTTTTTCTCAGCCACTACCTGTAAGCCCAGACCACTTTATTTAAGATTCCAGAAGGTTCTGTATAAGAAACAGCCACCTGCCTAGGACCAGGGGTGGGAGTAGAGGAGGGAGGGACGCTGCCTCTTCCTGCCTGGAAGCTGCTAACACGTCCCATCTCCCTCCTGGTTTCCTGGTCGGGCGTGGAGGACTCAGGGTCTGTTCCCCATGCAGTCCTGTTTCAGGCAGTGGTGACAACTGGTTCTTAGTCATTCGATATCAAAGGGGGTTGAATTCTCAATGGGAGACAGATGTCTTGAACGCACTCAGCAGCTTTCAGCCACCCTAAAACCTAATCCTTTCTCAGAAATAAAAAGCGATCGTAAACCCCCAGATATAGCTCTTCGGGAACAAATGGTATTGAAAGTGGAAGGCTGCAGCCGTGGATTGTTCTGTGCATGGGAGAGAGGCCAGAGGGTTTTATGTTCATGAATATTTAAAGCCTCCTTGATTCTCTGTGAGTCCTGGGCCCTTAAGACAATCAGCGCCTGCAGGCGGGAGAAGGGGTCAGAGGAGCCCCGGAGCCAAGGACCTGAGGCCCCTAGAAGCTGGAAGATGCGAGGAAGGGATTCTCCCGGTGGACACCTGGATTTTGGTCCTGTGAGGCTCATATTGGACTTCTGACCTGCACAGCTGTGAGGTCGTGAATTTGGATCTTTTGAGCCATGGCGCATGGTTATTACAGCAGCCTCAGGAAGCTCCTTGTGGCCTGGCCGTGGCCTGACAGCCTCGTCTCACATCTGTCTCTCTTCCACTGCCTGTGCTTGGGGCAGATGAGGCAGCTGCACCCCAGATAAGCCTATCTCTCGGGCCCGTTGCCTGCACCCCACCGTGGGCCTGTGAGATGGACTAGGTACCTGCCCGTGGTGCTGCCTGGAGGCTGCCGTGGCCCCTCTTCATCCTGGGGATACATGGGGTGGGGCTGCTGCTCCTTTTGGGGCACAGACGATGGGGAGTCAAGGGGATCTGGAATCAGGGTCAAGTGCAGCCTGTCGGGGGACCATTGAGTGAGGGGTGTCGAGACCTCTGGCCATTTCCGGCACGTCAGTGTATTAGATGGGCGTCGGCTGCTCCAGTGGTAGAGGAAGGGTCTCCATGTTGACAGAGGAGAGGCAAAGCTGCTGACCCAAGAGTAGCCCCTGCCGTGGGCGATGCTGCTCCCACCCACACTGACAAGGGCTTCCCCACCCCTCCTGTGAGGAGCAGCTTTGAGAACTCACGCCCCGTCAGTGCTGTGGGAACGCGTGCCCAGTTCCTTGAGACCCAGTAGGCATCTGGATTTCTTCTTGGGTTTAAACCACGGAGGCTTCTAGAGCTAGCAGACCACTCACTTGATGTCACTGCTTTCTAAGAAAACCGGTCCCCTGTGTAACACGTGCTTCTGACCTCCATGTCCAGAACGTGCCTAAGCAGTGTCAGGCATGGTGTCAGTAAGCGTTCACCTGCAACGGCTTCGAAGAAACCTGAAAGCCATGAAAATTAATGTAGTTTTATCTTAACCGTTTTTAAATTCTGCATTTAATATATGTGGAAGCCAAGAAATGTGATTACCCCGATAAAGTGCCTCAAGGACAGAGGCCGGGTGTGGGGCCACCATCACCAGGAGTGCTCCCAAAATCACGTGGGATGTAAGAACTCGCTAACGTCAGGAGTGCTACCAAAATCAGGTGAGACATGAGAACTCGCTGACACCAGGAGTGCTCCCAAAATCACGAGACGTAAGAACTCACCAACGTCAGGACTGCTCCCAAAATCACATAGACGTGAGAACTTGCTGACACCAGGAGTGCTCCCAAAATCACGAGACGTAAGAACTTGCTGACATCAAGAGTGCTCCCAAATCACGTGAGACTTGAGAACTCGCTAACATCAGGAGTGCTGCCAAAGTCACTTGAGATGTAAGAACTCACATCAGGAGTGATCCCAAAATCACGAGACGTAAGAACTCGCTGTCATCAGAAGTGCTCCCCAAATCACGTGGGACTTGAGAACTCGCTAACATCAGGAGTGCTCCCAAAATCACAAGACGTAAGAACTCGCTATCATCAGGAGAGCTCCCAAAATCACGAGATGTAAGAACTCTGTCCGCTGTCACCGGGAGTGCTCGCAAAATCACGTGATATGTAAGAGCTCACACCAGGAGTGCTTCCAAAATCACGTGAGACATAAGAACTCACTGTCACCAGGAGTGCTTCCAAAATCACGAGACGTAAGAACTCGCTAACATCAGGAGTGCTCCCAAAATCACTTAAGACATGAGAAATCACTAACATCAGGAGTGCTCCCAAAATCACTTGAGACATGAGAACTCACTGTCACCAGGAGTGCTCCCAAAATCACAGGAGACATGAGAACTCACCAACATGGATTTTTCTTCTGAAGGTGACTCTAAAGCATGCACCCTCATACAGTCCCTGAGTCTCCTCATGGTGGGTGTGGCCGGAGCACTGTGCCCGGTGACTGTGTGTGAATAGCACTCAGTCCTCACGCTGTGGCATCAGCACAGGACGAATGTGTGTCGTGTGTATGGATCCTCACGCTGCGGCCTCAGCATGACGAGTGTGCGTTTGGTGTGTGTGGACCTCCCGCTGCAGTGTCAGCACAGTACGAGTATGGATTTGGCATATGTGATGACTGCCCAGGCCACATGAAACAATTACATGTCATGCCTGGCTACCAAAAACAGGTTGAAGGCAACATGCGAAAAGTTTCAAGCTGTCATAAAAAGTTAAAACTTTGCAGATTCTTATTGCTCATAAAATATGCATGAAATGTGCCTGGACGTAGAGCCTCAAAATGGTCCAACCTGGAGTGTGCTCTTATGCAGTGTCCAAGCTGCTTCTCTGCAGTTGGCACCGGTGAACACAGTGGTTCTGCATCCCAGCCCAGGGCTCTGTGCTCCTCTCTAACACCCAAAACTGCGCCCACCTGTCCTTCAAGACCCCGCTCAGCTGCTACCTTTCCACAGATGTGCTCTTACCACCCCTCCGACCCCCCAAGAAAGGAAGCAAAAGGTGTTGGACACAAACGAGGACTGCGGACGGCAGCCACACTTTTCTCTACACATGGACGCGGCCATCAGTGTCTTTCAGCAAACGACTGCAGACGGCGGCCACACTCATCTCTACACATGGACACAGCCATGCGTGTCTTTCAGCCAACGAGGAACGCAGATGGCCACACTCGTCTCTACATATAGATGCAGCTGTGCGTGTCTTTCAGCAAACGAGTAACGCAGATGGCGGCCACACTCATCTCTACACATGGACGCAGCCATGCATGTCTTTCAGCATATGAGGAACGCAGATGGCTGCCACACTCATCTCTACACATGGACGCATTCATGTGTGTTTAAGGAACACAGACAGCGGCCACACTCATCTCTACACGTGGACGCAGCCATGCGTGTCTTTCAGCATATGAGGAACGCAGATGGCGGCCACACACCTCTCTACACATGGACGCAGCCATGCATGTCTTTCAGCATATGAGGAACGCAGACAGCGGCCACACTCGTCTCTACACATGGATGCATTCATGCGTGTTTAAGGAACACAGACAGCGGCCACACTCATCTCTACACATGGACGCAGCCGTGCATGTCTTTCAGCATATGAGGAACGCAGACAGCGGCCACACACCTCTCTACACATGGACGCAGCCATGCGTGTCTTCCAGTATTTTTTCGAGGCCAGTCTCTTTTGGGAATCCATGATATGAATGTTAAACGTCTGGTCCTGTCCAGAGGCCCTTGAGGTGCCACTCCTTTTCTTGCTGTGCTTCTGACGAGGCCGTTTCTGCAGCTCCACTCCTAATGTCTGTGGAGTCTTGGAGCCTAAACATGTTAGTGAAGCTGTGTTTGTTGAACTCGACATTTGTTCAGGAAGTGCTAGGCACCTGTTACCATGGAAGGCCTTCTCCCAGAGTTTCCAAATTCGGCAATTTCTGAATGCCTTGAGTTTGTTTTCCAAGTTTGGGTTTGTTTTTTTTGTTTGTTTTTGTTTTTTGTTTTTTGGTTTTTTTTTGAGACCGTTTCACTCTTGTTGCCCAGACTGGAGTGCAGTGGCGCAATCTCGGCTCACTGGAACCTCTGCCTTCTAGGTTCAAGCGATTCTCCTGCCTCAGCCCCCCAAGTAACTGGGATTACAGGCATGCGCCACCACGCCCAGATAATTTTGTATTTTTAGTAAAGACAGGGTTTCTCCATGTTGGTCAGGCTAGTCTCGAACTCCTGACCTCAGGTGATCTGCCCGCCTCAGCCTCCCAAAGTGCTGGGATTACAGGCTTGAGCCACCGTGCCCAGCTGTTTTTTGGGTTTTTTTACACGTTGTTAAAGGTCCTCTTTAGTTGAAGTTTTCTGTTCATAAAAGCATCTTTGCAGTTGGCATTATTTCACTTAAAAATTCATTCCACATTATAGTTTTTCAGGCAAATTTCGATTTCGCGTTTAATAGAGGTTTGTTCCTTGAGACTTGAGCTTAGAGTGCATGTAGTTGGCCAGTTGGATGGTGGCCTTTTCACAGGAGGTGCCACGTCTTGTCATCTGCTGAAGCCTACGTGTTTCTGCGCAAACGCCCGCCTCTGTCTCAGCCAGCTCACAGAGACTCACACTCACGTGTCGGTCCCCCTGCAGGTTCTTGTGTGATCATGGAACTGCGGGGAAGGGAAGGTGCTGGAACCAGGGCTGGGAGGTCACCGGAGGGTTGAGGTGGGGCCCGTCCCCCGCACACCCCTGTGGGAAAGCCTGCTGGGCCCCAAAGCCAGCATCTGCTACCCGTTCAGCTGCGTTACCTTGTTTCTGCCCGTTCTGCTGGGCGCCAAAGCCAGCGTCCGCTGCCCCTTCGGCTGCATTACCTCATTTCTGCCTGTTCTGCTTCTCGTGCTCAGGGTGCTTTCCCGACCTTGCTCTGTGTCTCTTCTCGTTTCCTGTCCTCTCTTTCGAAGCCGTCCCTCCTCACTCCAGGGCAGAGCTGGGGAGAGTTTTATTCTGTGATCTGGGGTCGTGCAAGGAGGTTGGTAGAAACATTTCATTTCCGTGCATTGACAGGATACGGTAGCATCTGGTGTTATCTGTATTTGCCCTTTGGTAGAAATTCCAACACTTAGGTATGAATTCATTCGTGTTTTTTCTTTTTACATCCTTGTAAATTTTCCTTAAGATTAAAAAAAATTATGTTAGCATGTTTTAAGTAAAGTAAACACAAACGACCCTCAACTTTACGATGGTTCGCTTAACAATTTTCTAACTTTACAATGATGTGCAAGTGACGTGTGTTTGGTAGAAACCACACTTCAGATTAGAAGTCTTGACTCAGAATTCTGTGGAACAGCTTGTTCCAAGTCAGCCTTGTGCTGGACGACTTTGCCAGCGATGGGGTCATGTCTGAGTGTGGAAGGCGGCTGGGCCGGGTGTGCTGACACGTTTTCAGCCTGTGATGGGCTCATCTGGACGTGACCCCATCCTGAGTCCGGGAGCCTCTGTAGTGAAGAAAACTGTTTTTCAAAAAGTGAAGTCACCTTTTTTGTAAAAACAAGCCCAGGAAAGGTAGGTATCATTCCCACACTGATATGTTTACACGAGTCAGGCCGAAAGAGGGAGGAGCATGGTGTAGACGAGGTCAGGTTTTAATGTGAATGTGTGCTCACATTTCTGGCTTGGCTGTGCAAAGCATGCCTCCAGATCTTCCACATAGCAGCACAGGGACACGTGCCAGGCTGCCCTGCCTCACCAGCGTTGGCACAGACATCTGAGGCCCTCCCAGGTGGGGCGCTAGTGAGGGTCCCTCGGGGTCCCTGGGCTGCCGTGCTGGACGGCCCGCCGGCCCTTGGCTGTCAAATGTAAAATAACAGATTTTAACAGGCCTTTTTTTCTCTCTTGACAAGGTATGATGCCATGTTAAAGGCCCTAAGTATTTCAAAATAGAATTTAGTAGAATTATTCCCATAGGAGATTTGCCATCCAAACAGTAAATTCAGTGATGTAAGCGTTCTGGTGAAGTGTGAACATCAGTAACCTCTTCGAGTAACCAGATGCTCTTATTAAATACCATTTCATGCCAGCGTCCCTGTCCCTGGTAACGTGTTACTTTTAGAGATCATTATAATTACCTGATGATAAAGCCACTGCCTTAACTCATTAACCATTGGTTAAAATGTTTCTGCCTTTTAATGATTCAGCCAGGGCACATGTGCTGTGACTCGCTGGACACGTGGCGATGAGTTTGAAATTGCAGAGTGGACAGGGTGGATGAGTCGGCCTCGATGCGGGCTCGGGAGCTGAGCCGTGATTTCTGATCAAAGCGGCCTCACACTGAGCCTCTGTGACTCTGGACTCGGCCTCGACTGCTGCGAACCGCACCCATCTCGCCCGTCTCAGGAGTTGTGCTCTGTCCTCTGTGGCCGTTTCTCGTACCTGCTGCGGGGGTGGGGTTGGGTCGGCGTCGGTGAATGCACCTCGAGGCCCCAGCCAGGCGTGCACCCCCAGATCCCTCCTGGGAAACAGCCTGCGCTGGGGGACTGTGGTCAGGCCGCCCCGCCTCACCTGCCTGTCTCGGGGACCACGGGGCTGTGCCGTCACACACAGATGCCCTCAACATGGGAGAGCTGTGAGCGGGGCTGTGCTCTCGGGATGGGAGCCCCCGAGAGAGCTGCCCGCCAATACCCCTCCGACGTGATCCGTGCTGGACATAAAGTACTCTCCCCTCCGCTAGTCGTCGGCCGAGCGGGCCCCTCGCTCCTGGGTGCAAGTTCTTTCTGCACGTCCTTCTCCCATCTCCGTGCAGTTCAGGAGAGGAGGCGAGAGCTTGAGCTCACCTCCCCAGCACTGGGCTCAGCCTCTCCCGCCGCCACGTCGAGTCACTGACGGTACCCACTTCCCGCCTGCTGAGGTTCGGGGAGGCTGAGGTTCCCATCACCTGCTCACTTGCCTGCCGCCTCTGTTCCCACTCCCGTCCGCGTCACGCGTGTCAGGCGTGGGGCCGGCCGAACTTACCCCAGGTGTTCAGGAGTCGCCCTCTCTGCAGGTTTCCCACATTGGAGGCGTGCCCAGAGCGAGCGGGTGGACATCTTAGCGAGCATCCCTGTGGCGCAGCCACGTCTCCACCCCCAGGTGGCTGCTCTCCTCCCAGATCCCAGGATGGGAAGGACTGGGGCGCCTCCCCGAAAGCCCTGCCACTCAGGAATTGTGCTGTGAATCTCATTGATCTTGAAAATTTCAAGCAAATATGCTGATTATTCACCATAAAATCTAACAGTGCACTAGGAATAAAGTCCTGTTCACATAAGGGACAGAAGGAATTTAAACCCAGTCTTTGCCTGCGAACCGACTGTCTGGGTTTGCTCTGTGGGTTTCCAAGTGTCTTTTGCCCGGGGCTTTGTTAAGGATTGGTTGAGTTTCAAGCCCCAGGGCTCAGGTAGAAAGCAGAGTGCCACCTCCAGCCCCCACGCTGCTGCACTCAGAGCCCTGGACTCTGCCGGGAGAGGCCTGTTGCTGGGGGACGGGGCCCGGGAAGGAGGTCTGTCACTGACTCTTGGCTGTTTGTCAGGTGGACGACATCCTCGGAGAAGGCAGCGACGACAGCGACAGCGAGAAGAGGAGGCCTGAGGAGCAGGAGGAGGAGCCCCAGCCCCGGAAGCCAGGGACCCGCAGGGAGCAGACGCTCAGGGCACCGGCGTCCAGCGAGAGGAGCGCAGCAGGTGGCCGGGGGCCCAGGTGAGTGCGGGGTCTGAGGGGGGAAGGGCCTGACGCGGGCTCCCGGAGGTGACTCTGCCGTCGGTGGGCCTCCTGCCTGCATCTCCTTCTTCACGCCCTCCCCCATTCTGTGTGTGACACCAGCAGCTTCCAAACTCAGCAGCCCCTGGTGGTGGCCACTTGGTTGTCTCCATGCTGACTCCATGTCATCTTACATGTGCACAGGCGTGTGTGGGGTCTGCACGTGTGCACAGGAGTGTGTGTGAGGTGTCTACACATGTTTGCAGGCGTGTGTGGGGGTCTGCACGTGTGCACGCAGGCATGTACGGGGTCTGTATGTGTGCACAGGCGTGTGCAGGGTCTGCACGTGGCACTGCTGGTCAGGAGCCAGCATCCTGCATGTCAAGGGTGGTGCCTGATGTGGGTCCCCCGCCGGCGACAGTGGTCCCCGCCTCTGGTGTTTGGTCTGTCGGTGAGAAGAGCCGAGCACCGTGGTTTGCTTTCGCTTCCTTCGCCGTGAATGAGGCCTGTTTTGGGGCATTTGGCCGCAGCAGCACACTCTGAACACTGCTCACCTGCTCCTTGTGACTGGTCAGTGTTTTCTGCATTGCCGTGAAAGGTTATCTTTTTGTCACCTTTAACTTTGAAGACATTTCTGCCATGCAGAGACGTTACTGTTGTGCAGATCTTACAGCTGCTTGGTTCTGAATCTTGTCCGAGAATCTTAACCCTATGTCTTTTCCTTGGATGCTTTTATGTTTGACTTTTTCTACATATGAATCTTAGTAAATTAAGAATTACTTTTTAGTAAGGGGGGGATTTAGCTTTTTCCCAGATGATTAGCTCATGGTCCCATCGCACTTTCTGACATCATCTTTCCCCACTAACCGGCTTTGTTCTCCGGCTCTGTGTGCCTCTGTCGAATGGTGGGGAGGAGCCGGTTTGCTTTGAGAGACATCTTTTCTCAGGTTGGTCGATGAACATGCATGAAACCCGGGGTGCGGAGAGGTCCCCGTCCCGCGTCCCCGCGCATGTCCTTGCGTGAAAGGCACCCACCTCACTGCCCGGTTCTGGGTGGTGGGGGAGACCTGCCGTGCCCTTAGCAGGCATTTTGGGTGCCGTCTCTTGATTCTTAGTGTTCAACATACAGACTGCGTCTCTTCTTGCCTCCGCCCTGCCAATATCAACACGCGAGGATTTGGGGGTGTGGAATGACGCGGTGTTTCCTATGACCGTAAATTGCTTTTACCAAATAGAATAGGACATGGTGATGCTGTTCCCTTTCTTAAACATCTGTTTTACCTGGATTTGATAATTACCTCACTTTTGTTAGCTTTCTTCCTTTTTGCCTGTTTCCGAATCCCTGGCTGCCTCTCCGCTCCACTCCCCCAGCCTCCCCCCAGGTCCCCGCCTCCCCCCGCCCACCCTGCTCACCGCCCCTGGGAGTTGCCTTCCCCACTCTCTGGGGTGTTCTCTGTCTGCATTTTGGTGGAGTACATCTCCCAGAAGCTTCCTGAGAAAGTGTCTTTGTCCTGTCCACACGTCCAGTTGGCGAGATGCGTAATCCCCAGGTGGCACCATCTCCTTGAGGATTTAGAAGCACAGCTCCCGTCTTTAGCTCCGGGGCTGCTCCAAGGCTGTCTGAGGTAACCTCGGAGGCTTTGTCTTGCCCACCCGTTAGACAGGATGTGGCCCCCCAGGTCCTGCCGACATCCTCAGTACAGACGCGTGTCCCGAGGATTTGCCCAGAGAACTTGGTCTCCAGAGCCTTCTTGCGGCTGCTGTGGGGCTGTGGGCCGGTGTTTTGACCTCTGCGTCCTGGTTTCCTCACCTGTGAAATGAGGTAGGAGCAGCGCCAGCCTCGGAGGAGCTGCTCCCAGCTTCAGCAGGTGAGCAGGGGGCGCTCCAGGTGCCCGTCTGGTGTCTGTGGTGAAGAAGACAGTGCAGCCTGCTTTCTTTCTCCCCACGTCTGGTCTTACTCTTAGGCCCTCCTGTAGGTGAATAAACAATATTTCAAGAAAAGAGTGTAACTCATTCGGGCAATCCAGTTACAAAATTGGGCCAGAAATTCCAGCAACAAATGCAGACAAGACAAGATAGTCATTGTTCCGTTTGCAGGAATTACTTACAGAAAATCACTTGATTTGCAGCTCTGTGGTTTAGCAGGGAAATGAGTGCAGCTTCTCTCCAGGCAGCCCTCTCTGTGTTTACAACGTAGAAAGCAGCATTTTCCAGCTGTGTTGAAATGATGTGAAATTGTTTTAGGAGAGATTTTGAAATTCCGTATTGGGCGATAACAAGCCTTGGTTTTTCCCACATGAATTATGGGGTGGTTTTGCCTGGCCGTACCTTCCTTCACTTTTCAGTGTAGACCCGTTGGGTCTGTCGTGAAGCTCTGGGGTCAGGCCTGGGGAAGGCAGTCATTGGGGGCCACTAGGAGGGTTCCACTGCCCTCCCCTGAAGACCCTCCAGGCCGGGGCTGAGCTGAGCCGGCTCCAAGGAGTCTGTCTGCCGCGGCCACGTTAGTATCTGTGGATTTGCAGCGTGCTCTGGGTGTGAACATAGGTGGTTTTAACCTGACAGTTTTTTTCTAATTAAAAGAAGAAACCCAAAGTGCTTTTCCACTAAGACCAGTCAGGGTATTGCTGGCGGCCAGCGATGTCATCCAGGAAACGTGCTGCGTCTGTGTCTCCCCCTGTGGGCAACTGGATGTGGCGCTCAGCGGGTTGGGACCCAGAGCTGCAGAAGACTTGGGGGCCAGGACTGGAGTTAGCACCCCTGGGTTCTTTTTTTTTTTTTGCTAAATGACCTGCCCACGGCAGAACTGACCCTCACTGGTGAAACCACGCGAGCACGATTAGAAAACCCCTCTGCTCTGGTGCGGCTTCCATGCTGCCCTCCCAGCTGCAGGAGGCGGTTGGGGCTCTGCCTCTCCATTCTGGCTCCTCCGGCAAGGACTGGATCGGTACTGTACTCGCCATTTCACTCTGTGTCTTACAGACTCGGTGGGCTTGGGTGATTTTAGAATTTGAGATCAGGAGAATAAAGTGTCCTGGGAGTCTGTTCAGGTTCTGCTGCGCAGCCTTCACACCCGCCGCCAGGACGGGTAGGACTCGGCGCCTGCTCCCTGCCTGCGCCACGCCTGCGTTTGCAGATCGCTGTGGGCGTGTAGCCACAATAGCAGCCTGACTGCTGGGGGCCATGTGTGCCCCTTGAAAGGGTAGGGCGGTGGGGTCTGTTCAGCTTCCTCTCAGCTGGGTTTTTGTGACTCTTGGACTTTGGGGACCTCACTCCTTCCTTAAAGACCAGGGACTTCCAGTTTTATTTCATTCCTGTTTGGGTATTCAATGAGACGTGAATGTTTTGAAATTTTTCACATGAAATTTTTGCTTGTAATGAAGTAAATGTGGTTTGAGTTTTTTATTTTCGCCTGTCGAACACGTAGGTTTCATCATGATTCTTTCCCGTGAGTGGCGACACGTTTCGTACGGAAGCCGGAGGTAGCTCTGCTGTTTCCCGTCAGTGCTCTGGCTGGTGGTACCTCTTGCTAATTTCGCATGGCCAAGCTGTTCCACAGAATCTTAATGTCAGTTGAACTTGAAAATGAGTTTTAACAGAAGGGGGAAGGTTGTGTTTTTTACTTGTCTACCAAGAAGTGATTCATTCTTCTCTCAAGTCAACAAACATCAGATGCCTGCTCTATATGCAGCCGCCTGCTGGGCACTTTCACTCCTTAAAATAAATCCTCAAAATAAAAAACCAAACAAGACATCTTCAGAATGTTTAAGGATCTCACAGACACATCATCCCACCACCAGTTCCTGAAAAGAACAGGCACCCAGGTGAGGCGAGGTCTCCTGTGCAGGTGATCTGCCCCTGCGCCCTTGGTTGGGTGAGGTCCCCATGTGGTTGATCTGTCCCTGCGCCCTTGGTTGGGTGAGGTCCCCGTGTGGTTGATCTGTCCCTGCGCCCGTGGTTGGGTGAGGTCCCCGTGCGGTTGATCTGTCCCTGAGCCTATCCTTTTATGCTTTTGGTGGCGGGAGGTGAATCATCGCTCACAAAGGCAACTTTAAAATATACCATAGCCTCTTTATTCAGATCATTCCTAGAGTTCGTGGAGAAGTGAAAACGACGTTGAGCTAACTGCCAAGAAACAGCACAGCATTGGTGGGAGCTGTTATGTTAGTGGCAAGAAGATGAGCTGATCGTTCCCATGATCTGTTGACAGAGACAACAGCTGATGATGGCTCCCTAAGTACTCGGAGATTTTAGTCCTGGCGTCGTTTCCTGTCCATCTGGTGCAGTGATAAACAGGAAAGGAAAACAGCACCACATTTTAAAGGCTTAGTTTCCTGACACGAGTACCCAGATCCCAACACTCAGCTCTTCTCCACAGGGGTGTGTGGTCAGCCTGCATGGGAGACGCAGGGCGGCCCGCAGGGCCCTTCTGAGGTTCACCTCCTCTTGTCTGTTTGGGAGGGTTGGTGAGCTCCCACTCTTAGACAACAGGGAATAGTGCTCAGAAACACTCACACGTCAAAGTTGTTTTTAATCTTGGATAATTAACTAAGAAAGATAATCTTTAGGAGAGAGAGGAGCAGAAAAACTATTCAAAGACATAATGACTGAAAACTCCCCAAATTTAATGGAAAACATTAATTTATACGTCCCAGAAGCACAACAAACTCCAAGTAGGATGAACACAAGGATCCTTACCTGGGCACATCCCAGTGGAAGAGGAAATGCCGGGAGCAGGGCTGGGGGCCCAGAGGAGGCGTGACGTGTCGTGGGATAGAGGCCTGGGGGCAGCAGAGGAGGCGTAAGGCATCCATGGGAGAGAGGCCTGAGGGCAGCTGAGGTGGCGTGAGGTGTCTGTGGAGAGAGGCCTGAGGGCAGCTGAGGCGGCGTGAGGCGTCCACGGGAGAGAGGCCTGAGGGTGGGAGCGCGCATCACGCCACAGCTGCTTCTCCTCAGAGATGGCACCACCACACCCAGGCCCCTGTATCCAGCAAAACAACCTTCAGAAACAAAGGCGGGGTTTTCCCAAAGTGGGAATTCACTAGCAGACGCACCTTACAAGAAGTTCTAAAGGAAGCTCTTCAGGCTGAAAGCAGGTGACTTAGATGAAAATCTGAATCCACACATACAGGCGAGCACCAGGAATGCAGATTATGTAACTCTGTAAGGTAGCGTGTTGCTTCTCCTTTCTTCTTTTGATTTAAAAAGCAGTATAGTTTTATAGTATACAACTCTATGCCCGGGCATGTGGTGGCTGTGACTCACGCCTGTAATCCTAGCATTTTAGGACGCCAAGGTGGGCAGATCACTTGAGGTCAGGAGTTCAAGACCAACCTGGCCAACATGGTGAAACCCTGTCTCTACTGAAAATACAAAAATTAGCTGGGCGTGGTGGCGCACACCTGTAATTTCAGCTACTCAGGAGGCTGAGGCACAAGAATCACTAGAACCCAGAGAGTGGAGGTTGCAGTGAGCCAGGATCATGCCACTGCACTCCAGCCTGGGCCACAGAGCGAGACGCTGGCACAAAACAAAATAAAACAACTCTTTGTACCTAATTGTATTGTTGGGCCCATACCATGTGGAGATGTAACGTTTGCCAGTAGCCGCACCGAGGAGGAGCCTGGGATGAAATGTCAGCAGATGGTGACTGGAATTTACAGCAAGAGCTGAAGAGACCCAGGAGTGCTGAACAAGAAGGTTGGTCTCACCGTGCACCGAGTATGCACCTGCTCCCCCTCCTGCTGTAAATAATTACAGTGATGCATTGTTGGGTTTGTGGCATGCATGGATGTGGTATTGTACAGTGAAGCAGGGCTGGGCATGGTGGCTCACGCTTGTAATCCTAGCGCTTTGGGAGGCTGAGGCAGGCGGATTGCCTGAGTTCAGGAGTTCGAGAACAGCCTGGGCAACATGGTGAAACCCCGTCTCTACTAAAATACAAAAAATTAGCTGGGCATGGCAGCATGCGCCTGTAGTCCCAGCTACTCAGGAGGCTGAGGCAGGAGAACCACTTGAACCCAGGAGGCGGAGGTTGCGGTGAGACGAGATCATGCCACTACACTCCACCCTGGGCAACAGAGCAAGACTCCGTCTCCAAAAAAAAAAGTGAAGCACAAAGTGAGGAGTCCGAGTGTGCGAGTGTGCACCCGCTCCCCCTCCCACTGTAAATAATTACAACGATGCATTGTTGGGTTCATGGCGTGCACAGATGTGGTATTGTACAGTGAAGCACAAAGTAGGGAGGGGCCGAGCTGTGCAGCAGCTGTGTCTCCGTATCGATTTGGAATTAGGCCAGCATGAGTCCAAAATTGATTCTGATCAGGTGAGATGTATGTATGCTAAACCCAAGAGCAGATGCTAAGGAAATAACTTAAAATACATCGTGAAACAGATCATAAAAGGAAAAACAGAAAGGAAAATAAACCTTGGGACCCACCATCACGAAACTAAAGGGAAAAGTCACACTGGGAACTGCTCAGGGCCAACCTGCCGCCCATTCTATCCAAAGCCACCCTCTGCTTGCTGAGACAGATGCAGATCTGATGGCCTCCTTTGGAGAGGCTGATCAGAAACTCAGAAGAATGCAGCCATTTGTCTCTTGCCTACCTGTGACCTGGAAGTCCCTCCCTGGTTCCAGCTGTCCCACCTTTCCAGAGTGAACCAGTGTTCATCATACATATGTTCTTTCATGTCTCATGTCTCCCTAAAATGCATAAAACCGAGCTGTGCCCCGACCACCTCAGGCACGCCAGGCCCTCCTGAGACCATGTCACAGGCAGGTGCCTCCAACCTTGGCAAAATAAACTTTTTAAGTTAACTGAGACCTGACACAGATACTTGGAGTTCACAAAAGGAACCAAAATGTTACATTAGACAATATTCACTTAATGCAAAAGAAAACAGAAAAAGGAAGACAGGAACTAAAACTACATGAGACATGAAAAACAATAGAGTGGTGGGTGTGAACGCGAGGGGATTCAGAGCTTTATGAGTGGATGAACAACTGGGTCAGAGGGCGTCACCGTGGGAAAGCTGGAGTGTTCTCCTGATACCAGAGAAGACTGAATTTAAACAAAGAATGCTTCTACAGTGAAGAAGGGCGCTTTATCATGATAACGGATGGAATTACGATGCTAACAGCTGGATCCATCGGGAAGAGTGACGGTTGCTAGCACATGTGCACCAGAAGTGAGAACCAACTCACCAGAGGCAGAAACTGACAAGCAAAGGCCGAGGCGGGCATGGTGAGACCATGGAGGTTCCCCCACCGCTCAGTCATGGGGGGCGATGTGGGAGGACGCTGCCCCTGGAGGGCCACAGACCAGTCCTGAAGCTCTTACAGGAACGCAGGAGACCCTGGAGGGTCTTGAGGAAGAGCAGGCCAGAGGACACACGTCCTGCTTCTGAATAATGGAGGCTGGTGTGATAAAGGCGTGCTGGGCCGTGGAACAGAAGTGTCCGTCCCGGAACGGCCCCGTGTCCGTGGCCAGCTGGCTCTCAGCAGGGGTACCAGGCCACTCCATGGGAAAGACTTGTGGGTCCTGAGAGTGGGGTGGGGAATCAGAAGGTGCTCCTGGGATTAGGAGGTGTCCCCACGACACGTAAGTTCATGTGAGTTTCAGGCTTTTCCAAAGCAGTTGTAATGAGTGTGGCATGGAGAATTTTTGTGGGGAAGATGAGCGGTCAGCACACTTAACGTGTTGTGACTGGATCGTGCATCCCTCCCGTGTGCGTTCTGACCCTGCGTCCCTCCCGTGCGCGTTCTGTCCCTGCGTCCCTCCCGTGCGTGTTCTGACCCTGCGTCCCTCCCATGCGTGTTCTGTCCGAGTCCTTCCCATGCGTGTTCTGACCCTGCGTCCCTGCCATGCGTGTTCTGTCCCTGTGTCTCTTCCATGCGTGTTGTGACCCTGCGTCCCTCCCATGTGTCTTCTGACCCTGCGTCCCTCCCATGCGTCTTCTGACCCTGCGGCCTCTTCAGGGTTTGCCACTCGAGGATGTCGGAGGTGGAGGCTGTGTTCGTTCTCCCTGCACACAGCGCGCAGAGTTTTGGTTTGTGAAGGTTTGCTTTTTTGTGTTTTCGTAGCTACACAAACTGCATCTCTTGGAAAAGTGAGGGCCTTTTGACAACCGCTGTCACTGTGAACAGGTCAGGAGGCCCTGCCTTGCCCACCCCATACTTAGGGGCTTAAGAGACAAGGTCTCACTCTGTTGCCTGGGCTGGAGTGCAGTGGCACGATCGTGGCTCACTGGAACCTTGAACTCCTGGGCTCAAGGGATCCTCCTGCCTCAACCTTCCAAGTAGCTAGGACCACAGGTGCACACCACCATGCCTGGCTAATGTTTTTAAAATTTCTTTGTAGAGATGGGGACTCCCTGTGTTGCCCATTGAGACCAGCCTGGCCTCACACTCCTGGCCTCCAGCAATCCTTCTGCCTCAGCCCCCCAAAGTGCTGGGCCTACAGGCGTGAACACCGTGCCCACTGTGCCTCCCGTGCCTGGGGGTGTTAAAGTGGTCTTTGACGTGCCGGGCTGAAGGCTCCTGGTCGCGCACCTTGACTGTGTGCTGCTGGCCACTCTGGTGCCTGCAGTTTAGAATTTGGGTACAAAGCTGCTGAATCAAATAGTGTTTTTTAGTGATTGCCCAATTTTAAGTGAGAGACATTCATTTTTTTCCAGACCTTTCATACCAATACACAAAGCAGCAATTCTTACCCTAAAATAGCTCACTGAACTTCCCTCTTTAAAGAGCCCCGGCCTGGCCGCAGGCTCTCGGAGGGGAGGGTCAGGTGTGGTGAGCGCCCGGCCAGCTCCCTGCTGGGAAGGGCCCCTGCTCCTCTTCCACCTGTAACACACACAGGTTCATTCGAATGCCGTGAGGTTGCTGAGGAGAGCGTGACGATGTTTACATCCAGAGCTGTGGCATCCCCGCTGGGGCCCTGCGGGGACTGGGACTCACCGCTGGCTGTCACTGGGCCCGGGCCCGCTCTCAGCAGCAGACCAGCTCTTGCCGCCTGCTTTCCTTGGCAGAGCCCAGCCCTGTGTTGTGGGTGGTTGGACTGTTGGTCCCGCTGACGTCATCTGACGGGTTCCCTGCAGGGCCCCGCGGAGCCTCCCAGGCTTGTGTGCGGCTTCATCTGCTTTGGGCAGCCCCACGCCGCCCTCACGCCACGTTCCACTCCAGGGTGCACTGGGGAAATAATCCGCCGTGCGCAGCGCCTCCTGCAGGTGTCCCGGTGCGTGCAGACCTGGCCACGCCAGCGCGGGTTTTTAGTGACGTGACGGCCTCACCGTGAGCACCACTGGTCTTCCCTTTTCCTCGTGCAGCCACGCTGGCAGCGGCCACGGGAACCCTGTGCCTGTGGATTGCTCCATCCCCTTTGGATTAGATGCTGGTGTGACACAATTGTGCGTTGCTGCACTGACGGATATCTCTCCGGTGCCAAATTGTGTGCACTGTGACAGCCCAGTGTGCTTGGAAAACTGAAATATGGCGGGGTGGGGGGGGGGGTATACATGTATATTATTCTGTTTGTATTCTTGCCTTATTCCACGTTGAATTTGAGACAAATGTTAAAGCTTTAAATTTTCCCCAGATTAAATCTGTTAATATTTCTCTATGGAGCTGTGCAGCTGGTTGTATAAACAAAATACAAGTATTGCATGCTATGCTGAGGAAGTGAAGCTGGTATCAGTTACGGACATTTACTAACCATAGCTTGCAGCTGTGTCTAATGTTTGAGGTAATTTTTAATGACTAAAGTCCATTCGTCTCGTATTTTTAAATGCCACACTCCAAACATCGTTTAACCAAGAGCAAAGGTTTTGTGCCATCTTAGTGAAGCGCTCGCTGTGCTTCATTACGGAGCGAGGCCGAGGGTGCGGCATTCTCAGCACCAGGAGGGACCGCGCAGGGCCTGGGGGGACCCATGGAGAGAGGGGTGCTCCAGCCCGGGCTCTGTGGCCCCTCAGGGTGGAAGCTGTTGACCTGGTCCCAGACACTCAGCCTCATGTAAGCCCTGGCCCTGTCTCTCAGTCAGCCGCGTTTTCCCAAAGTGCATGGAAAACGTTTCTCAGCATTCTTATGAGCATCGTGGGGTCCAGGCCCCTGTTGTGAGATGGGAATGGTGGTGCCTGCCCGTGGGTTTCTTGTGAAAATCGAAAGAAGAAGCACTTAGTACAGCTGGTCTCAAACCACAGCGTCCGCAGCTGTGGATCCACAAGAAACTGTTCCCAGCGAGTGCCGTGAGTGCCTGCGGCCGCCTCATCTCACACGACAGCGACAGAATCATGATCAGAGGCCTTTAGAGTCATCATTATCATGTCTGTGTGTGAGCCGTGACCACGTGAGCCATGACTGCGCGCGAGCCGTGTCTGTTTGCCATGTCTGTGTGTTTGCCATGTGTGTGTGTGTGAGCCGTGTCTGTGTGAGCCGTGTCTGTGTGAGCCGTGTCTGTGTGAGCCGTGTCTGTGTGAGCCGTGTCTGTGTGTTTGCCGTGTCTGTGTGAGCCGTGTCTGTGTGAGCCGTGTCTGTGTGAGCCGTGTGTGTGTGTTTGCCGTGTCTGTGTGTGAGCCGTGTCTGTGTGAGCCGTGTCTGTGTGAGCCGTGTGTGTGTGTGAGCCGTGTCTGTGTGAGCCGTGTCTGTGTGAGCCGTGTCTGTGTGAGCCGTGTGTGTGTGTTTGCCGTGTCTGTGTGTGAGCCGTGTCTGTGTGAGCCGTGTGTCTGTGTGAGCCGTGTCTGTGTGAGCCGTGTGCCGTGTCTGTGTGTTTGCCGTGTCTGTGTGTGAGCTGTGTCTGTGTGAGCCGTGTCTGTGTGTGAGCCGTGTCTTGTTTGCCGTGTTGGTGCGTGTGCACAGGGCTCTCCAGCAGGAGCTGAGGTGGTCCCTTCCATGGGCTTGGTTCAGGTCCCATGGCACCCTGCCAAGGCATGCTGGCGTTTCTGAAGGTGTCCTGCTGTCAACAGCACACTGGGTGTTTTTGTCGGCCTTGTGAGGGGAACGTATTTGTAAACCTCAAACAGAGAGCCACAGCTGGCGTTTCCCATTCTTTGCCATCCTCTTCCTGCCGTTAGAACTCTATCTGCCACGGATGGCTTCCCCGCTTGATTTTAGAAAGAAAGGAATTGTTGGAACTGGTTCTTGTACCTCTCGCCCTCCTCCTCCTCTCCCTGCTTGCCCCAGGGTCCCTCCTGGCTGATGGCTGCCCCGTCTTCACTTTCTGTTGGGGACCCTGCCCCCTGCTCTGCTCAGTGCCCCTGATACGTCCAACCCAGCATCTCTGTGAGGGAGTCAACCACCCTGCCAGCACCCCCGAGTCTGGCCCCACTAGGAGGGACCAGGGCTCCCTTGAGCACGGCGTCAGCACACAGGCAGGGAGCTGAGTCACCAGACTGTTAGGGTCGCACCACGCACTCCGAGGCCCCGTGCACGTGAGATCCAGGCCCGCCCTCTCCTGGACTTTGTGACTGTCCCAAGTTCGACCTGAGATGGCACTTCGGCTTTCGTGTTCACAGTCATGACTGCCCCTCCCCAAGGTCAGCGCCATGCACTGCCCTGGGGGCCTGAAACGCCGCCTCTGTTCGCAAGAGTCTTCTGCCCAGTCCACCTACCAGTGGGCTGAGCTCTTCCGGGGGTTC
Organism: Hylobates moloch; assembly: GCF_009828535.3. Taxonomy (NCBI): domain Eukaryota; kingdom Metazoa; phylum Chordata; class Mammalia; order Primates; family Hylobatidae; genus Hylobates; species Hylobates moloch. Next base: position 519,978 of record NW_026652280.1, on the reverse strand, counting down.
AGGGCACCCCTCGCTGCAGCACCTTAACATTTACAAACCATCTCTATCTTGTTTGTTTCAAGTTCTCAAAACAGAGTGAGGCGGAGGAAGCCTAGTGGGAGGACGGGAACCGGATTTTCCCGGAACAGCCGTCAGCGTGTATTCGGGAGGAAGAGAAATGACTGATGAATTTGTTAATTGCCAAAAGCTTGTTGCTGTAGCAACCAGAGGCCAGACTCGTGGCCCTGACAGTGTCGTTGGTGTCAGCAGAGACTGGAAATAAAGGAAACTCGTGCATGATACGCCTAGCATCCTCAAAGCAAACAGCAGGAGGTGCCCAGCCCAACACAGGCACAGGCACAAGGTCTGCTGATGAGGCACGGAGGGGAAGCAGGCGGTGCCCAGCCCAGCACAGGCATAGGCACAAGATCTGCAGACGAGGCGTGCAGAGGGGAAGCAGGTGCACAGAAAAGGTGTGCGGAGATTTTTTTCTTTTAAGACAGGGTCTTGCTCTGTCGCCCAGGCTGGAGTGCAGTGTTGCGGTCATGGCCCAGGCTCACTGCAGCCTCCACTTCCTGGGCTCAAAGGATCCTTTTTCCTCAGCCTCCCAAATAGCTGGGACTCCAGGCATGCACCGACACTCCCAGCTAATTTGCAACCCCTCACTCTCATATAGCAATTAAAAGTAAGCCTTTATTTCTCAGTAGAAAATGTTCATTCCAGTTGACATAAAAATGACAAATTCGTTTAAAACTTGGATGGCAGGTATTAGGGCGTGCACTTCCCGCTACTCTGCTTTTTTTTTTTTTTTTTTTTTTGAGACAGTCTCGCTCTGTCACCCAGGCTGGAGTGCAGTGGTGTGATCTTAGCTCACTGCAACTTCTGCCTCCCAGGTTCAAACAGTTCTTGTGCCCCGGCCTCCCGACTAGCTGGGACTACAGGTGCCCACCACCACACCTGGCTAATTTTTTGCTAATTTTTTTCACCATGTTGGTCAGGCTGGTCTTGAACTCCTGACCTCAGGTGATCCACCCGACTTGACCTCCCAAAGTGCTGCCATTACAGGCGTGAGCCGCCATGCCCTGCCTACTCCGCTTCTAAATGATGGGATGCATTGCTTTTAAAGAAAGGATCTCATGGATCCAGGGGTCCCAGTATGTGACGAAAGATGGCAGTTCCCATCTTACACGGCGGGCTGGACTCAGAGGCAGGCCGGGGTGGGAGGGGCTGGGCGCAGAGGACAGGCTGGGGAGGGAGGGAGGGAGGCTGGGCACAGAGGGCAGGTCAGGGAGGGAGGGAGGGAGGCTGGGCACACAGGGCAGGCCAGGGAGGGAGGGGCTGGGCACACACAGGGCAGGCCAGGGAGGGAGGGGCTGGGCACAGAGGCAGGTCAGGGAGGGAGGGGCTGGGCACAGAGGCAGGTCAGGGAGGGAGGGGCTGGGCACAGAGGCGAGTCAGGGAGGGAGGGGCTGGGCACAGAGGCAGGTCCAGGAGGGAAGGGCGGGGAGGGGCTGTCATCCTGCGGCCCAGTGCCTGCCACCTGGACAGGACTTGGAGTTCTGGGGCCCTTGTGTTTCTCTCATGCCGTATTCCCTGGACCACGAACAGTTGGGTTCTCTGAACGAGCTTGTCGTGACTGATCGGCTGTGTGTGCCAGCCCACGGGGTTCTCTTGTCTTCTGTTGGTTCCATCTGATCGGCTGATTTTATTCCTTTTGTCTCTTATAAATGAACTGTGATTCTTCTAAAACCAGCAAGAATGGTTTCAAGTTATTTCTGTGCTATAGTTTGTGTGTTAGCCTCAAGTGCATGTGTGTTACATGCGTGCTGTGTGTGCGTGCAGCTGTGTCAGACTTATTACCGTGCTATAGTTTGTGTGTTAGCCACGAGTGCTCGTGTGTTATATGCCTGCTGTGTGTGTGAAGCTGTATCACACATGTGTCACATAGGTGTGTATGTTAGCTACATTGTATCTACGTTAGCTAAGAAAATAGGGTATTCACATATGGTGACTGTCACTAATTTCTCTCAGTGACTTTTCAGGATTGTAATTGAAGGCTCGTATGCCCCAGTTGCCCCTAATCAGGGTAAAGTCAAAACAGCCTGTGCACATTTAGCCAGGCTTCCATCTCTAAGGTTGTAGTGAGGTTCCTTGGCGCAGTGGGACGTCCCAGCATGGCACCAGGAGGGAGGTGTCTGGCAGGACGTCAGCCGGTTGGAATTTCAGGGCTCTGGGGATCTCGTGGGTGTGCCCCGTTCAAGTCGGCCGACATCACAGGAACCAGTTGCATCTGCAGCAGCTCATAAGGAAAGCCTAGTGGCACTAGCTGCTTATGCAGAGGGCTGGTGTTCTCTTGGTTTGTTTATTAGAGTCATTTTAGCAGCGGCCTGAGGAAATGAGAATTTGCAGACCGTGGCCCACTTGATGAGCTGGGAGGTGCTTGTTCACATAACAGTAACAGTTACTCTGACAGATGATCTTACTTTCCTGTCCTGTTTTCCTGTTCTCATGTCTTCTGGCATCACAGGTGAGCGGCCGGAACGTGCGTTTGCAGCAGGTGAACAACCGCTTTGTCAGTGGTGTCCTCGTGTGTAACAGGGCCGGGGCCTCTTCTCCTGCCCTGGGGCTCTGCTGTCCACACGCGTGTGACCTGGCCCTGGGTCAGTGGCCTGTGTGCGTCCTCGACCAGGAAATTGTGCTGTGTCTTGTGTTAAAACCACGGAAGCCGCTTTCCAAATGCAGACCAGGTGGTGACCCGGCGTTGTGCGTTTGCCACAAGCGTCTCACACCACGTTTGCTTCTTTGCAGAGGCCACAAGAGGAAGCTGAACGAAGAGGACGCCGCCAGTGAGTCCAGCAGGGAGTCCAGCAACGAGGACGAGGGCAGCAGCTCCGAGGCCGACGAGATGGCCAAGGCGCTGGAGGCGGAGCTCAACGACCTCATGTGAGCGCGGGCGGCGGGCGGGGGCTGAAGCCTGGCCGGCCTCCAGCAGAACTCGGACGTCCCCGGACCAGCCCTCAGTCTCGGTCCACGCTGCTTTCTCCCCAAAGGACATGTATATTTGCAGAGCTCCACATACAGAAACACATTATTTTGCAGAAATAGGTGTTTTTAAGAAGTTTTACTACAGGAATGTCTACTTTTGTAAGTGACAGGTGTTAAAGGCCCCGGTGTGCTGTGCCAAAGGGCTCAGCAGAGGCTCACGTGGCCCAGGCTGGTGCGCCTGCTGTCTCCCCTCGTGTACCAGAGCACATTCCTTAGGGGACGGCTTTGGGGGTCCCACGAGACGTGGACTAGGAGTTTAAGCAGGACAGCGTGCGTGCGCGCAGCGCCGAGCGCAGCACAGACACGCCTGGAACCCCCGCCGCCTGCTGCTCCCTCCTAGGGAACCCATTTCCGGGGAACGCCGTGACTCTCGGGCAGCCTGGAGCTTCCTGCAGCCTCCTACGCAGGGTCCACGCCACGTGGCCTGGGCTGCCATCCTGCCTCCTCCCACTGGCATCCTGGCAAGGGGGCGTTGCTTTTCCTGGGCGGCCTTTTATGTCTTGGAGACACCTGATGTAAAGTTTCTGTAAATCTATTTCATATCTGACCCACCAAAAAGATTTCTCTTTAATAAAAATCCTTTTTGTAAGTTCTCTCCTCGTGGGTGTGTGGCAGCGGTGAGCACCCGCCTCCTCCCTCGCTGGGATCCAGCTCCTTAGCTGTGAAACAGAAACGAAAAAAATTCCCACGGACGGGACCGTGTGGAACAGCAGAAATGGAAACCGCAGAACTGCGAGCGTGATGATCTCAGGGTTTCGCTTCTGAGCATAAGAGGCTTGTAGCTGGTATTTTAAAACGGTTAAGTGTGAAGAATTACACTTTTGCATTATTTTCATCCTTCCCTTTGTTTGGGATGTGGAGGCCTGAGAGCTGCAGGTAGGTGCTGGGCTGTGGCCGCCACTGGGACCCCTCCCGTCCAGCAGCCTCGGCTCTTGTCCCCTCGGCTCACGTCCCCTCCTCCTCCCAGCATCAGTCCCGCAGTGTGGCGGGTGGGAGGCTGCATGTCGAGGCCATGGCCCTTCTCCAAAAGCACACACTCCTGTATTCCGACGGCGCCCTCCCCTGACCACAGCTCGGGAGGCGGCGGGTGTGAGAACTCTCCGTCCATGGGATGTGGCTCTCGTGGGACCTCCAGGCTCAGGCTGTCTCCGCTGGGTGTGGGGCCTTTCCTGTGGGGTTTTCAATGGAGGTTGGCTGGGGAGGGAGGCCTCCTCTGGGTAGAGGACCCCAGGGGTCCTGGTGCTGTCATCAAGATACAGCGACATGGTGGCAGAGGAAAGGCACCATTACCCAGCAGCATGCCAGCCCCAGGTGACTGTTTCCTGTACTAACTAGGTTATTTGCAGGGCTGAGTGGAGAGGCAGCTTTACCACCCAACCCGCCTGTGGGTTCTCCGGGGTCTGCAGTCTGAGGAGGCTGCAGGATGACCAGACACCGGTCAGGGAGTTCCTCCTGTCCAGAGAAGCAGGAGGTGAACTGGGCCCACCTCAGGCCCGATTTCGCCATGAGCAAGAATGTAAGATGAACTGGACAGAAAACAAAAATAGATGCACAAGTTGATACCCAAAGAAAGCAGAAGATTCTACAGTTTATAGGGAGGGGCACAAAACGTGTAGGGAGTAATGTGCTGGCCGGAGGCGGGGCAGGGGCCACTAGGGGCACAAAGCGTGCATTGAGTAATGTGCTGGTGGGGGTAGGGGACAGAGGCTGCTATGGGGCACAAAACGTGCAGGGAGTAATGTGCTGAGGGGGTGGGAACGTGCAGGGAGTAATGTGCTGAGGGGGTGGGGGGCAGGGGCCGCTGAACGAGGCCTTGATGCTTTGCGGAGACCTGTGGGAAAGGCTAGGAGACCTTCCCTCCTTCCGCAGTCGTTTCTCCCTGAGGGCGATTCTGCATGTGGTGGTTCCTGCTGGGACCAAGGTGGCCCCTTGTTCTGCTCTTGGCTGAGTCCCCTCTGACTTCATAGGGGTGCTAATGAGGCTCTGCAAGGCCTCCTTAAACACAGTGTGGAATTACAGATGGTGCTGCAGGGGCAGCAAGAACGGGGACCCTCTGCTGCCGGGTCTGGCCTAGGAGTGAAGAAGACAGGAGGAGGGCGGCGTGGTAGCTGCCTGGTGACGGGAGGGGCCGGGCCGCATGCGGCATTCAGGACCAGCGTGGCCCCGGGTGTTCCGCCTGTTCTGACCGTGCGGTCTCTACTATTGTTGGCAGGTTGATGATGTGTTTCTGCCCCTGCCCTGTGTGTCCTAAAAGGCCTTTTTAGCAAGGAGGACCCAAACCCTTCTCCCGAGGGAACAGAGCATGCAGGGGAGACGTGGCAGGTTCTCTCCGACGCAGAAGAGCAAGGGGTCCCCGGTTCCTGGAGGAGCGGCAGGATTGCCCTAGGCTCTGGGATCGCCCACGGGGGCAGCGGGCCAGCACCCCCAGCCGCATCTCTGCACAGCCATGCTGCACACCTTCTCCGTCACGTGTTGGAGGTGGGTCTCAGCACCAGCACATCCGCATCGATAGCTTAAAATGGGACTTTTCTCCCGCCTGCCTCACTGTTGGCCCACCCCCATGCAGCAGCGGGGACTCCAAGGGCCCCGTCCTGTCCTCGGCTCCAGCCTCCATCAGCACCAGCTGTGTCCTCGCAGCCCTGACTGGAGCGGCTCCCAAACTGCTGCCCGGCGGTCCCCTGACCCTGCCCACAGCGATGGCAGCCTCCCGAAGCCTGGCCCAGGACGGCGTCTCCACGTGGCAGCCCCCGAATGTAGTGTGTGTTCTAGACAAAAGAGCCAGGAAGTCATCTGTGGGACTGTGATCAGCGTTTACGAAATGTTCTGTGCTATGCGAAGAAACCACTGAATGTTAGGGAAAATATTAAATACTGAGTAATTGTACAACTGTTCCAAATCAAGTTTTAAGAAGAAACTTGAACTTGCTTCCTTTAGTATAAATTTCATGTCAGGTTTTCAGCTTAAACTGGCTGTAAGGAAATTTGTGATTTAGAATTTGAAGAGGTAACCCCTCAAATTTCGAGAGAGTTGTTGTATAAATAGATGATAAATTTTAGACCATTTAAAAATCTGTAACAGTTAAATTTAATGAAATTTCCTTTTCTCTTTTGAGAAACGGAAAGTTGAAATTTTTTATAACAGCATGCACAGATTTCATATCTGATCAGTTTTTCATATTACGTTTTCAAAACAACCATGAAGCTCTAATCTGCATGTGCACTTGCTGTGAGACGGTGCCTGGCAGATGTGGAGATTGGGAGGTGGTGGTTCTCCGCCTGGTGCCCACCCAGGGCTCACTCTTAGCGCCAGACATGTCGTAGGTTTTGACAAATGTCTGATGGCGTATCCACCACTGTGGTGTCGCACAGAATTGTGTCCCCGCGTATCCACCACTGGTGTGGCACAGAATCGTGTCCCCACGTATCCACTGCTGTGAAGTCGCACAGAATCGTGTCCCCATGTATCCACCATTGTGGTGTTGCACAGAGTTGTGTCCCTTCGTATCCACCACTGGTGTGGCACAGAATCGTGTCGCCGCGTATCCACTGCTGTGGTGTGGCACAGAATCGTGTCCCCACGTACAGAATCGTGTCCCCCACATATCCACCACTGTGATGTCGCACAGAATTGTGTCCCTGCATATCCACCACTGTGGTGTGGCGCAGAATTGTGTCCCCGCATATCCACTGCTGTGGTGTGGCACAGAATCATGTCCCTGCATATCCACCACTGTGGCGTCGCAGAGAATCGTGTCCCCACGTATCCATCACTGTGGTGTCTGTCGCACAGAATTGTGTCCCCGCATATCCACCACTGTGGGTGGCACAGAATCATGTCCCCTCATATCCACCACTGTGGCGTGGCACAGAATCGTGTCCCTGCGTATCCACCACTGTGGTGTCGCACAGAATCGTGTCCCCGCGTATCCACCACTGTGGCGTGGCACAGAATTGTGTCCCCGCGTATCCACCACTGTGGTGTCACACAGAATCGTGTCCCCGCGTATCCACCCCTGTGGTGTGGCACAGAATCGTGTTATATGACTGGAATTAGACAGTATGTAGCCTTTTCAGATTGGCGTCTTCCACCCAGTAATATGCATTTAAGTTTCCTCCATGTCTTTTCGTGACTTGAGAGCCCATTTCTTTTTAGCACTGAATCACACAATTCATTTACCCATTCACCTACTGAAAAATAATCTTGGTTGTTTCCAAGTTTGGGCAATAATGAATAAAGCTGCTCTAAATATCTATATACATGTTTTTGCTGGGACATAACTTCTTAATTCCTTAGGGTAATGCCAAGGCATGTGATTGCCAGATCCTACGGTCAGAGTGCATTTAGAAACTCAAATTGTCTCCCAAAGCAGCTGTGCCATTTTGCATTCCCCCCCACAGTGAATGAGAGTTCCTGTTGCTCCATGTCCTCACTGGCGTTTGGTGGTGTCAGCGTTCTGGGTGGCGGCCTTTCTGTCGGGTGTGTGGTGGGCTCTCACCATTCTTTAGTTTGCATTTCCCTGATGACGCAATGCAGAGCATCTTTTCTTGTGATTATTTGCCATCTCTATATTCATATCTTCTTTGATGAGGTTTTAAAATATTTAGCCCATTTTGAAATCAGTTTGTTTCTAATTGTTGACTTTCTCTGTTTTGTTTTGTTTTGTTTGAGGCTGAGTTTCACCATGTTGCCCAGGCTGGTCTCGAACTCCTGAGCTCAAACAATCTGCTCGCCTCAGCCTCCCAGGGTGCTGGGATTACAGGCATGAGCCACCATGCCCGGCGAGTTTTGGTTTCTGATTAAGAAAGAGTTTTGTATGCATTTTGGAGAACAATCCTTTCTCACACATGTCTCTTGCAAGTCCTGTCTCCTAGTCTGCCTTGTCTTCTAATTCTCTTGACAGTGTCTTTGAGAGAGCAGAAGTTTTTCATTTTCATGAAGTTCAGCTCATCAGTTAGTTCTGTCATAGACTATGCCTTTGCTGTTGTGTGAAAAGGTTCACCACCATACCTAGATCATGTATGTGTTCCCTAGGGGTTCCATAGTTTTGCATTTTATAGTTAGGTCTCTGATATCTTTTCAGCCAATTTTTGTGAAAGGTGTAACGTGTGTGTCAACATTCATTTCTTTGCATATGGGCATCCAGTTGTTCCAGCACCATTTGTTAAAAAGACTTTTCTCCACTGTATTCCCTTTGCTCGTTTGTGAAAGATCAGCTGACTGTATCTCTGTGGGTCTGTTTCATCGATCCATTTGTCTTTCTTTCACCTGTACCTCACTGTCTTAATTACTGTCGCTTTAGTTAAGTCTTGAGGTCAGGTAGTGTCCGTCCTCCAGCTTCTTTCTTCTCCTTCAGTATTTTGTTGGGTATTCAGGGTCATTGCCTCTCCATATAAACTTTAAAGTCAGTTTGTCAGTATCCACAAGATAACTTGCTAGGATTTTGATTAAGATTGCATTGAATGTATAGATCAAATTGGGAAGAACTGACACCTTGAAAGACTCAATATTGATTCTTCCTATGCATGTACATAGAATATCTCTCTGTTTCATTCTTCTTCGACTTTGTTGATCAGAGTTTTGTAGTTTTCCTGATAGAGATCTTATCTATGTATAGTTAGATTTATACAAAAGTATTTTGTTTGGCACAGGTAATGTAAGTGATATTATGTTTTTAATTCCAAATTCCACTTATTCATTGCTGGCATATAGGAAAGCAGTTGACTTTGTGTATTAACCTTGTATCCTGAAAACTTGCTGTAGTTCCAGGAGGCACTTGGTGGGGGCAGTCAAATTCTTTTGGATTTTCTACACAGACAATCATGTCATCTGCAAAGAGTTTTATTTCTTCCCTCCCAATCAGTATACTTTTTATTTCCTTTTCTTATTGCATCAGTTGAGACTTCCAGTATGATGTTGAAAAGGAGTGGTGAGAGGATGTCCTTGCCTTCTTCCTGATCTTAATGGGAAAGCTTTGCATTTCTCACCATTATTGTAGATTTTCTGTGTCAAGTTGAAGTTCCCCTTTATTCCTAGTTTACTGAGTTTTATCATGAATAAGTATTGAATTTTTGTCAGATGCTTTTTCTGCATCTGTTGATATGCTCACGTAATTTTTTTTTTTGTTGATGTGATGGGTTACATTGATTTCCAAATGCTCAACCAGATTTGCATACCTGGGGTAAATCCCAATAGTCTTGCTGTAGAATTCTTTTTATGCATTGTAGCTTTCAATTGGATAATATTTGGTTGAGGATTTTGCATCTGTGTTCATGAGAGATATTGGTCTATAGTTTTCTTATTTTCATCTGGTTTGTGTAACAGAGTGATGCTCGTCTCATAGAATGAGCTTGGAAGTATTCCCTCTGCTTCTATCTTCTGAAGGAGATGATAGAAATTTCATATAATTTCTTTCTTAAATGTTAGGCAAAATTCACCGGTAAACTCATCTGGGCTTGATGCTTTCTGCTTTGGAAAGTTGTTTATTATTGATTCAATTTCTTCAGTAGATATTGGCCTATTTAGACAGACTGGTTCAGCAGATTGTGTCTTTGAAGAAGTTGGTCCATTTCATCTGGGTTATCACATTTGTGGGCATAGAGTTGTTCATAGTATTCCCTTATTATCCTTTTAATGTCTATGGGATCTGTAGTGATGTCCCCTCTCATTTTTTGATATTAACAATTTGTGTCCTTTTTTTTTTTTTTCTTACCCTGGCTAAAGAGATATCAATTTTCTTTCTTTTCAAAGAACTAGCTTCTGGCTTCCTTACTTTTCTGTATTGATTTCCTATTTTCAATTTCATTGTTTTCAGCTCTAATTTTTTTTTATCACTTCTACTTGGTGATTGTTGTTTTTTGAGATGGAATCTCACTCTGTCACCCAGGCTAGAGTGCAGTGGTGGAGTCTTGGCTCACTGCAACCTCCACCTTCTGGGTTCAAGTGATTGTCCTGCCTCAGCCTCCTGAGTAGCTGGGACTACAGGCACGCACCACCACACCCAGCTAATTTTTGTATTTTAAGTAGAGACGGGGTTTCACCACATTGGCCAGTCTGGTCTCGAACTCCTGACTTCAGGTGATCTGCCTGCCTTGGCCTCCTAAAGTGCTGGGATTACAGGCATGAGCCACCGCACCCAGCCTATTCTACTTTGAATTTAATTTGTTATTCTTGTCTTATTCAGGTGGAAGCTTCAGTTATTGATTTTAGGTCTTCTTTTCTAATATATACATTCAGTGCTCTGAATTTCTCTGAAGTACTGCTTTTGCTGCATCCCACAAATTTTGGCAACTTGTGTTTTCATTTTCATTTACTTCAAAATATTTTTAAATTTCTCTTGGTATTACTTCTTTGTCCTGTATGTTATTTAGAAATGTGTTGTTTAATTGCTGCATGTTTTTGTGATTTTCCAGTTATCTTTGTTACTGATTTTGGCTGTAATTTCACTGTGATCTGAGAGCAGACACTGCATGATTTCTCCTCTTTTAAGTTTGCTGAGGTGTGATTGATAGCCTGTCTGCGTGAATGTTCCTGTGAGCCTAAGAAGAACGTTACTGTGCTGCTGGTGGATAACATTGTCTGTAGATGTTAATGATATCCAGTTGATTGATGGTAGTGTTGAGTTTGACCGTATGCTTACTGATTTTATACCTACTGACCACCCTGTCTCTTCCCCTCCTTATAGCTCTTGCTGAATTTGGGGTTGTTTTGATTTTTGCCTTTTTGTTTTGTTTTTGTAGCTGACTGCTCCATGACAGCAGGAATGCAGTTTGGTTGGTTGATGTAGCTTCTACTCTCAAAACAGAACTGGCTCGTAATATGTGTTCAATGAAAGTTTGTTGAATGAATAAATGCAGGTTCTCAATTCCCGGTATGTTGCAGTCATCCACCTAATGTGGCTCAGCCTCCAGGACTTTGTATTTTCCTTTGGTCTACTTCCCATTCCACGCTGCCCACTGAGTTTGTTTTTTCTCTGCCTCCAATAACATTTTACTTGCTAAGATCACACTTGCCCAGTTCTGATTCCCCATGCCAGTTGGGAAGGCAGTAGTGAGGAAGAGTGCACAGGTGCCTGCCTGTGGTTTGTGAAAATCCCTTTCAGATCCTGGCAGTGGGTTGTGGGCTTTGGTCTTGGTGTTATTCTTTTTTCCTTTGCCTGTGTCTTTGTAACTACTTTAGAGAGGAGATTGTGGAGGCTGTATCAGGAACTGTCAGAAGTCTTTTAAAAAATACTTACCATTTTTACTTTTTAATGGAAAATGGAGGCTGGATATCCCAAGAATCAGAGGTTATATAAAATATATGAAACGTGTGATTTTTAAAGAATGAAAATGAATAAAATAGGATAGTTAGGCAAGAAAAAGAAATAAAAGGCATTCATATTGGAAAGGAAGAAGTAAAACAATCTTCACAGGTGGCATTGTCTTGTATATTTAAAAAGCCTAAAGAACCTACTAAAAAACAATTAGATACAGTAAGTTCAGCAAGGGTACAGGATACAAGATCAGTATACAAAAATCAATTGTATTTCTATACACTAGCAGTGAACAACCCAGAAAAGAAAGAAAACAATTCCATCTGCATGCAAAAGAATGAAATTAGACCCTTACCTCACACCATATACAAAAACTAATTCAAAATGAATCGAAGACCTAAACATAACAGCTAAAAACTCCTAGAGAAAAACAGACATAACTCTGTCTCTTGGGTCAGTCGAGGATTTCTCAGATTTGACAACTAAAGCACAGGAACTAAAGAAAAAATAGATAACTTGGACTTTATGAAAATTACCAGCTTTTGTGCTATAAAGAAAACCACCAAGAAAATGAAAATACAAGAATTGGAAAAAATATTTGCAAATTATCTATCTGATAAGAGTCTAGTGTCTGCAGTATATAAAAACTCTTACAACTCAACAATAAAAAGACAATCAATCAGATGTAAAAATGGGCAAAGGATCGCGACATTCCCAGAGAAGATGCACAAACGTCCTGCAGGTGCATGAAAAGCTTCCCATTTCATTCCCACTTCTTTGGGCAGGAGGATGTGGAGTGAGGAGTCAGAGCAGATGAGCATGGGGTTTCCTTCAGGGGTGGTGCAGATATTGTGGAATTAGGCTGTGGTAATGTTTACACAACTGAGAATATACTGAAATTCCACTGAATTGTACACATTAAACGGGTGAACTCATGGTATGTGAATTAAAATAGTTTTTAAGAGTAAGTAAAACCCGGCTGGGTGTGGTGGCCCACACCTGTAATCCCAGCACTTTGGGAGGCCGAGGTGGGTGGATCACAAGGTCAAGAGATCGAAACCATCCTGGCTAACATGGTGAAACCTCGTCTTTACTAAAAATACAAAAAATTAGCCAGGCACAGTGGTGGGTGCCTGTAGTCCCAGCTACTTGGGAGGCTGAGGCAGGAGAATGGTGTGAATCTGGGAGGCGGAACTTGCAGTGAGCCGAGACAGCGCCACTGCAGTCTGGCCTGGATGAAAGAGCGAGACTGTCTCAAAAAAAAAGAGTAAGTAAAACAACCACCTGTTAACCCAGCACCCTGCGTAAGAAACAGGATTCTTGGAGCCCTTCCTGTCTGGATACTCTCCTCCCCCGCCATACCCTTAGACAAATCCTGAATTTCATATTAATCACTGACTTTTTCTGCGTAATTTTACCACGTGCATATTTACGCTTAAGACTGTGTGTTTGGTTTTGCCCATTTTTGTACTCAATACAGTCTTCAGCTTACCATGGTTTGACAATAGTTTTTTGACTTTAGAGTGGTTCCAAAGGGATACACATTCACTAGAATCTGTGCTTCAAGTATGCACACAGCCATTCTGCTTACCACTTTCAGTTCAGTAGTCAGTACATCACGAGCTATTCAGCACTTCATTATAACATAGGCTTTGTGTCAGACAAGTTTGCCCAACTGTTGGCTAACATAGGGTTCTGACACGTTTAATCTGCGCTGGGCTAAGCCATGATGTTTGATGTGTTAAGTGTTTAAATGCATTTCCAACTTGGGACACTTGGGTTTGTCAGGACGGGACCCCATGGTAAGTAGGGAGGGAACCTTTTCTTTCTGACTTCTCGTGTGCGCTTTAGGGTTTTGTCCGTGCATGCAGCCGTGGTCCATCACTGCCCTCCGCGCTCAGCAGTGTTCCTGTTCCACAGCTTGTCCTCCTTTCGCTGGACGTTTGTGTTGCTTATGGTTCTTGTTATACAAATGCAGCTGCCTGAGCATTCTTTACCTATGTCCTGATCCACTTGTGAATGAGCCTCTGGGGTTAAATACCCACAAGTAGAGTTACTGGGACTAGGGGGCACCTCAGTGCAGTTTTCCTGGATAGTGTGGAATTAGTTTCTCAGTCAGTGATGCTGGTTCACACACCCTCCCAGTCAGTGATGCTGGTTCACACTCCTTCCCAGTCAGTGATGCTGGTTCACACTCCCTCCCAGTCAGGGATGCTGGCTCACACTCCCTCCCAGTCATTGATGCTGGTTCACACTCCCTCCCAGTCAGTGATGCTGGTTCACACTCCCAGTCATTGATGCTGGTTCACACTCCCTCCCAGTCAGTGATGCTGGTTCACACTCCCCACACCTGGTCAGCCAAAAATGGCTTTTCCAACAACAGAAGGACCTGAAGGGAAACCTCACAGCAAGCCCCTCCCAGGTGGGCGAAGTTATGTCTTTAGAGAGAATATTCTAAACCCTCAGAGCTGCAGAGCCAGAAAGCTGCGGCCCAGGCAGTGTCATCAGCCTTCCCAAAGTGTCTGCACGAGCTCATTCCCACAGTTGATGGAATGACATTTAACTGTCACCTTTCTCTAGAAGTGACCACCAAGCACAGAGAGTGGTCTTCAGGCTCCTGGACAGTTCCCTGCAAGGCCTGGTGGGTGGTGACCGTGTGGCTGGCAGCTCGCAGTTGATGGAGACTGCACAGCCATCAAACATGATGTCAACAAGACACCAGGTTTTAGGAAACAGCCTCCAAGGTGCTGCTTGATGTTTTCACTGCGGGTCGTGTGCTTGGCCAGCCTCCACCTGCCCGGGAAGCTCCCTCACCTGGGGATGCCTCTGCTGGTTCTCCTGAGACACAACCCTCGGGGGCACTGATGGTCCCCAGGTGACCAGGCTCACCAGCCGTATAGTCCCAGTGCCGCCGTATAAAACTGACCAGGGTCACCAGCAGCACAGCCCCAGCCCCATGTGTGAGTGACCAGGGTCACCAGCAGTGTAGCCCTGGCCCCGTGTGTGAAAGTGTGGTTTTGTCCTAGGTCCAGGAAGCCCATTTCCAGCACCATAGGGTGGGTCCCAGGGCTCTCTAAGTCGGAGCCGCCCAGCTGGCTAGGATTGCTTCTTTGGAAAAGCAACAGTGATTAATGAGATGATGCAGAGGACAGAGGCCACGTCTGCCTTCAGCCCTGGTGTTGGGAACGTGGCTGCTGTGCCCACACCCCAGGCTTCTGAAGAGAGGAGAGCCGGGCATTGGCACCATTTTAGCCCCTAGGATTATTTTTTGTTGTTAGAACTAGTTTCTAAAGATTCATTTTTAAAATTTTGCAGTGAAGAAGGAAGGAAAGATGTCAGTGAGCACCCCGTGAACAGTCAGCTCGTGACACCTGCCGGGGATAACGAAGACGCTGTCAGCAGCTGGAGGCTGAGCTCTAAGCAGTGCTTTCCCGGGGAGGCCTGGAAAGGCTGTTGTCTGAAAGTCAGAAACTGGCTCAGCCCAAGCTGACAGAATGACTTACAGATGAGCCACCTTGGCCAGAGATAAACTTCCCTGGGGTTGGGTTATGTATTTGTCAAGGACAATTAAGAGGCACTTTCTTTAAAAAGCACAATTCTCTGGGAACCTCGAGATCTTTGGAAGAGTCGGGGAAGTGCAATGATGCGTTCTGCTGCGCCCTGAGACAGAAGGCGACGACCCAGACAGAAAATGCCTTGAAAGTCACTCAGATGTCACCTCAAACCTCCCTTCATTCCAGGCAGTTCCCGGAAGATGCATTTTGATCATCGAAGGCGTGAGTCTGCTGCGTGCGTTGCCTTGACACCTGGCACCGATGCTGCTGTTTCTTTTCAGGTGCGAGCTCAATTAGGCTGAAAGCTGTATCCACCTCTCCTGCACTTCCCAGGCCTACAGCAGCAGCGTGCTTGCAGCGGGGCCTCTTGTGCTTGAGGGAGGCACAGGTCCAGTAAAGGAGCCTGACCCACCCCAGGAGGGCCCTGTGCTGCCTGAGCTGAGACCCCGGGACGCCCCTCCCAGGCCTGGACCCTGCAGCCCTTGTGGGACTCACCAGTGTGCACGCTGGGAATAAACGTGGATGTGCAGCCTGGAACCTTCGTCTCTAGGTCGAGAGGGAACCTAGGGTGTGTTTCCCTCCTCTTCCGGCTTAGCTGGGGGTGGGAAGGGGCTGTTGCCCCTTCTCTCTTCTCCCCGTTGTTATCCTGTTGGTCCACTGCAGCCTGGGGTCCTGGAGAGAAGAGCGCAGCCCACCCTCCTCTTCTGCTCCCCTCGCCCACCCATAGGAAGTGCTCGCACAAGCTTTGTTTCTCCTGTGTTCCTCCTCCCGTCCGTGCCTCCCACCCACAGTCCTTCTCCTTCCAGCTGTTTCCCATCCTTGCTCTGCCCACCAGGAGAGCTCTGCTCATCGCAGGAGGCCAGACTTCTGGAATGTTTCTCCCAAAGTCCCCCACTTCCAGCCTTAATTCCATCTCACCTTTTTTATTAAAAAAAAATATATATTGATGGACTCCAGAATGGCTTGTTAGACACTGCTAGGAACCCCACAACTGAAAATCACTCACTGTGTTGAATCATGTTTTTAGAGGAAGGAAACTCCCTTGAGGGCCCCTGCAGAGCCCTGACCACCTTGAACTTTATTCTGACAGCTTTGCCCAGCATCCAGGTAAGGCTTCCAGCAGGAAACCTGCTGGCCACAAGCTCAGACGGCTCTCCTCTCTGTGCAAGACTGAACAAGGATGAGGCCCTTCACGCCAAGGACATGAGTAAGGAAAATTGCCTGTTTTGGCCTCAGCTTGGGCAAAGGAAGGGGAAGAGTCCTCTGAGAATTAGTAACGACAAGCTGGTCCCTAAGCCAAGATTTATGCCGTGTGCATAATCTGATAAACCTCAAGTGGATAATGGGGTTGATGGTGGCGTCCTCGGTGGCTGGCAGAAGTGAGCACACATCCTTTCTAAAGGAACACAACTTAGATCTCAACTAATTCCCCAGATAAAATTATAGATAACTTGAGTAATAAAGATCACAGAACACCACGAGGGAGAGGCGGGAAAACAGCAAACCACAGTGGCAGGTGTCGGATGCTCAATCGTCACAGAAGCTCAGATGAGCAGGTTTGATCTATGTAAGGAAATACAGGAAAGGGGTGTGTGTGACAGAGACTATTAGAACATCATCACGCGGGCCGGATGCAGCAGCTCCGCCTGGAACCCCAGCACCCTGGGAGGCCAAGACAGACGGTTCGTTTGAGCCCAGCAGTTTGAGACCAGCATGGGCAAGATGGCGAGACCTTCTCTTTACAAAAAATAATTTTTTTAATTTTTAAAATCATCACACATTTTTGGAGATGCTTTTTCACTTTAAAAATCCTATTTAGAGTTCAATTGAAATTTAAAACTCAATGAACAGATCAAAAAGCACATTAGACACAGCTGAAGAGAAAACCAGTGAACTGGAAGCCAAATCCAAAGAAATCATTCAGAAATCAACGTGGCAAGATGGGAAATATTGAAGAGAAGATGAAACACATGGCGGTCGGAATGGGAAGGTCCAGGGTGCATCTTGAAATCCAGATTTCCGGAAGAAAGTCTGGGGAACATGAAAAGGTAACTGAAGATATGATGGCTTTGAATTTTCCAAAGTTGCTTAAAGACCTCAAGCCTTAGATTCTAGAATCTCACTGAATCCAAAATAATATAATTAAAATGAAATCAGAATTTATAGTGGAGTTCAGAACAAAAATCCTAAAATTTGCAGATAATTTAGATTCTCTGAAACATTCAATGGAAACAAATAGGAGACAGAAGACAGGGAAAACACATCTTCAAAGTACTTGGAGGAAATAACTATCAGTCTAGAACTGTGCCCAGTGAAATATTGTTCAAGATCAAGGGTAGAGGAAAACACTTTCAGACAAAAGCTGTGAGTTTGCCACCAACAGACCCCCATGAAAGAAAATCCTAAAGGAGGTTGTCATGGCCCTGTGAACCCCACCGGAGTGCATTACCCTACTCACTATTGGAGGTACATATCACTAATAACAGAGATCCAAAAATAAAAGATACATACCTACATATATTAGAGCTGTGCTGTTACGAGCAAAATCTGATAAGACTATAAAGAGAAATTGACAAATTCAGCAGCATTTGGGGAGATTTTAATACCTCTTTCAATAATTGATAAGACACACACAAATCAGAAAGAATACAGAAAAATGACCAGCATAATACAAAAGTTTGGTGTAATGGACATATATAGGGTATTTCCAGAGTTTTCTGATCGTTTAGAAACCAATGAAATGTTAACTAGAAAAACTTCTCACATTTGGAAATTTATATTAACTCGTGAGCCAAGAATCAGTCACAGTGGAAACTGAACAGACATCTGTGTGAAACACATTTGAACTACATTTCGAAACTTGTGGCAATGCAGCCTAAGTGATATTTAAACATTTGGTTTTCTATTTGATAAAACTTAACATCCATTCACGTTTGAAAAGGGGTCTCTAAATTTACCAAGAATAGACTCTTCCTTAACCTAATGGGCAGCCTCATAAAAATCTACACAAACTTGTAGTTTTTTTTTTTCTATAAGTAAACTTGCAGTATTTCTTAGACACAAGGTCTTGCTCTGTTGCCCAGGCTGGGGTGCAGTGGTCCAACCACAGCTCACTGCAGCCTCCAAACTGCTGGCCTCAAGTGATCCTCCTGCCTCAGTCTCCAAAAGTGCTGGGATTATAGGCATGAGCCACTGAGCCTGGCCCCAAACTTGTAATTAATACTGAAATATTAGAGTATTTACTGTTAAGTTCAAGAAAAACCCTACTTTGTATTATTAGATTGTATGCTTGTCTCTAATGCCCCCAAATTATAAATGATTGGAATTAAAAAGCATTTATTTGGTAGCAAAGTCAGTGTACATATGTCATTTCCATTTCTAGGAACTAGAACAAGCAAAACATAATTTTAAAAAACTTACAGCATCAAAAAATTGAGTACTAAGAATATATCTAATTTTAAAACTGAAAGCTCTTTGAGAAAATTCTACAGTTTTATTGAAAGTATTAAAATCTTAACTGGAGAGTGGCATGGTCATGGATAGACTTCGTATCTTAAAAGTGTCATCCAAGTGAATCCAGTTTCATTACAAATGTCAAGTTTTCAGTGGAGAAGCCACAGTCAGCTTTTGCTAAGCTGCGCTGCAGTAATGAGTGATCCCAGAATGCCAGTGGCTTCCCACTGCAAAGGCTTTCTTCCTGGCCGAAGCTGCACGCCATCCCCAAGCTGGCAGCCATTCTGCTCCTGCATCCGTTCCAGGCGGAGTCTGATGTGGAGCCAGGGTGTGTGGGACCCGGGCGAGGCAGCTCCCACGGGGACACTGCACACCAATCAGTCTTGGCCAGTCCCGACGTGGACCGGAGGTGAGGAACAGTGGGCAGAAACCCTCCAACCACGGGCGCAGAACAATGCAATGTGATAATACTGAAGATTGCTGTTCGTTTGAAGTGCAGTGTGCAGACTTGGTGCTGGAGGCGGAGCTGGGAAGCAGGTGTTTGAACGTGAGATGGAAGCATTTTTTGGAAATTCGCTTCCTCAAACGCTCGGACTGGCTGTGGGCAGTGGACAGTTAAGGAGACCCAGTGAGGCCCCCAGATCCCCAGCCGCCGGGCAGGGCCTGAGCCCACGGTGGAGCCCGAGGAGGTTGGGGGGAAGATCCCCAGGGTGAGCGGCTCTGGGGGCAGCGGGGAGGAGGGGGTGGTCCCCGCACAGGAACCTCCATGGGCTGCTGACCAGGTGGGATGTCCTTGTGGGAGCTGGTCCAGAGGGAGGAGGTGCGGGGCTGGGAGGCACAGGGAGCCCTGCAGCCTGGTGTCGGCACCACGTCCTTCCCCCACTGTGGCAAGTTCACACTTTCTTTGCAGCCTCTGTGACTCGCCTCAGTTCCTCAGGACACTATGGCGCCATGGAGGTCTGTGCCCTCCCTCCTCCTCACAGCAGAGACCCGGGGGCATGAGGCGGCATCTGCTCCAGAGTGGGCCCGATGGGCCTCTGGGCCGGGTGAAACCATGTGCACAGAAAGCTTGAAGCAGATGAGAAACATAGAAAATGTCTTTTATTCTCCGCTGCTTTTCACACTAGATGTCAGCTTTCAGCTGGCGGGATCTGGGGTGAGAGGGCGTGATGTTTCCCAGTGTGAGGGGAGCAGGTGCTGCTGCAAGCTCCCCAGGGCTGGGGTCGGAATCCGAAGGCACAGGGCGGCCTCCCCTCCACGCCGTCCTCCCCTCCACGCCGTCCTCCCCTCCACGCCATCCTCCCCTCCACACGGGCCTCCCCTCCACGCCAACCTCCCCTCCACGCCGTCCTCCCCTCCACGCCGTCCTCCCCTCCACGCCGTCCTCCCCTCCATGCTGTCCTCCCCCACGGCCTCGTCCTTTTCTAAAAGCCCCACCTCCGAGAGGCACAGGAGGGCGATTCACAGAAGGTGTTTTCGAACTGGGACAGGACGGCTTCAGGAAGCCTTTAGGAACTGTTCTGCCTGCGAGGGCCGTGCACAGGGGCAGTTAGGACCCTGCTGGGTGAAGGAGGTTTTGATGGGCGCATCTCAGCACTGGGACACCTGCACAGCACACACCGCGGCTGTTGTTTCAGGCATCTGGGGACGTCAGACCCCCAGGTCATCAGGCAGGTGCTGCATCCATGAGGGAGGTGAGGAGAGGAGGGTCGGGTGCAGGGCCAGGTCCTGTCCTGCTGCGTCCGTGAGGGAGGTGAGAGCCTGCCTGGGCACAGGGCCTGGGTCCTGTCCTGCTGTGTCCATGTGGGCGACAGGAGAGGCGGGTCGAGTGTAGGGCCCAGGTGCTGTCCTGCTGGGTCCATGGGGGAAATGAGGAGACGCTGCCGCCAGCTCACTGCCAGGAACGTCATCCTTGGCTGGGAAGGAAAGTGGAGTCAGGAGGCTGTGGCCACCAGCCCCAGAGACCCCCAGGCCTGAGCTCCCCTCCCCTGGACACCGGGCTGCCCACCCCTTGCCCAGGCAGGGGCAGCGTTGACCAAGACTCCCAGGGCTGCCAGCTGGAAAGCAGCAGGAAGGGGCGTGTGGCGCTGTCCAGCTACCACGGAGTGGAAGGCGCTGTGGGTGCAGGGCAGGTGCCACCCACCCCTGCACCTCAGACACGACCCCTTCTTTCCCTGCTTCTGAGGGTGCAGGAGGAGCACCTTTCTCTGCCGCACTGGCCCAGGCGGCTCTCAGTGTCCTCTGACCTTGCTGTGGCAGGGATGGCCTCCAAGTTACTGGGAGCCGGAGCCTCGGAGCCGGGGCACCCTCTTCCCACTGACTGCGGGCCGGACCCCTCTCCCAAACCAGCACTCGGCCTGCCCAGCCAGGTCCTCCTGCCCAGGTGCTGCCCTGGCCACCCGACTCTCCAGACGTCAGTCTCCGACAGGCAGGGCGTAGCCCACTTGGAATTGCGTGGTTTCCGATACTTCCAGTGGCTTCCCTGGTCTTGGTGTTAGAATACATGAGCAAAGCGTATTTGTCAACCAAGGTTAGGACGGAGACCAGCTCCCCACACCCTTGCATTGCCCCAAAGCACTTGCCTCATGTCCCAGGCAAGCCTGTGACCTGCAGGCGACATCATGTGTAAAACACATTCGTTTTTGGTTTTGATTAACCCTTCAGCTGTCCTTTCCCTGCACGGACGCCTGACGCTGCTGGAGGAGCTCTGATTGTTGATCCAGTGGGAAGAGCCGCAGGCGGTGAAAGCCTCGGAGGAACGAGCACTCTTTCCCCCCGGGCTCCTCGCAAGGTTTTCATCACAGAGTGGAGGAGAAGGACCCACAGAATGTACCCATCTGAACAACCCAGAGAAAGCAGGCTGAGGGAAATGCGCAGATATTCATATCCAACATTTGTATCTTCAGAGTCCCAGGGTAAGGGGAGGAACATTAGGCTGAAAGAGCAGTCGGGGACGTCGTGGCCAAGACTCACCACGTTTGGCAAAATACAGAAACCTGCAGATCCAAGGAGCTTGCAGCGCCAAGTAGGACAAACCCAGACACACCAGAATTAAACAGCTAAAAACTAAAGATGAAGACGAACGCTTTGCAGAGCCTGTGGAAGGACCCACGGCCTGCAGGGAACCCCAGATCCAGTGGCAGTGGGTTTTCCCTCTGAATCGTGGGGCCTGAAGGAAGTGGGACTGTTTTTAGGCACCGAAAGAAAAGAAGCTCCAAGAGTCTGCATCTGGCAAAACTGTCCTCCCTGCAGCCCAGGGCCAGCCGCCCGCATTCCTGGGATGATTTTGGAAATGTTTCTGCAGGGTCTGCTGGGCCCACGTTAAGGACCTGGATGTTACTGTTAGTCAGAGAGGAAGTTGCTTTCGCAGCAGGTCTGTGGCTCAGGAAGGTTTGCACCTTGGTAAAATGTTAAAGGAACAGCAGCAAACGGTGACTAAGGGTGAAGAGGCGAAGCTGCGCCAGCAGTGGAGGTCACGGCCGAGGGTGCCGGGTGGGGCGGCAGCAGCAGTGAGCCGAAGGTACTGGCCACCTGCAGCAGGGACCTCACATACCTGTGGCCCGGCCAGTGGGCCCCCACCTGAGCGACCCGGTGAAGCGGCCAAGCCCCCTGGGCGTGGCCGTGGTCAGTGGCCCCAGGCGAGAGGTGGGGTCACCTGACGACTCAGGACCATGCATGTACCCACCGTCAGCGGGTGTGGTGTGCACAAGGCTTTGCACAGCCCAGCCCATCCTACCCAGACTGCAGATTCTGAGCAAACGATGCTGTTGCTATTTAGACCACTACATTTTAGGTTTTTGTGGGGGTTTGGTTTTGTTTTGGACGGGATCTTGCTGTGTCACCCAGGCTAGAGTGCAGTGTTGTGATCACAGCTCACTGCAGCCTCCGCCTCCCGGGCTCAAGTGATCCTCCTGCCTCAGCCTCCCAGCTGGCTGGGACTACAGGTGCATGCACAACACCGCACCTGGCCCGAAGGGTTTTTTTGAACCCAGCCTGATACCATCATACTCAGAACACTTTTAAAGAAACCATGTTCCTCTAAAACATATCAAGCGAGGGCAGCCCCCTCCACCTGGTCCTGGATAAATCAACCCAGTGGTGTTTCGGAACCCCACGGAGGCGACATTAAACCCAAACCTTAAGGCCATTTCAGGTCACAAAGGCAGGGCCTTGTTCCAGAGCGTGGAGTGTTCAGTCCGGCACATCCATCAACACCTGAATGTTCCCTGTAAAGGGGGGTGTCCTGCATCGTTCCCGTCGCGTGATCTCATGCGTGGAGTCAACAGAAGTCGAACTCAGGCAGGAGCGGGAGGGTGGGCTCCAGGGTGGGGAGGGGCTGGGGAGAGGTAGGTGGAAGGACCCCATTTCTGCTACATGGGAGCGGATGCTTTGAGTCAGTAACACAGTGGCCCCTGTCCTCAGGGGACACATTCCGAGCCCCCACACATGCCAGAAGCCCGGTACCTGTGCTATGCACTGATTTCTTTTTCCTTGTTAATAGTTTAACCAATAGAAGATTCCTTTTTTTGGTGGATTCTTAGCAACCTCAGCATGTGACTTTTTTCCTGTCTTTCCTGAGCCGAGAACTTTCACCTTTCCACGTAAAGACAGCACTTTTGGCTTCTCCTTGGCAGCTCTGAATTGCCAGCATCATTGCTCTTGTGCTTTGGGGCCAAACATTATTAAGCAAAATGAGGGTCACTTGAACACCAGCACTTTGGCACCGCGACAATCAGTCAGACAACTGGGACGTCTCCTGAGCAACCAACGGCAAGGGGCGCCTGCAGCACGGACGAGGGGCGGGCCCCGTCCTGGGTGGGGCGGAGCGGGATGGATTCTATCGCCTGCTCAGAACGCTGCACGATGTCAAACTGGTACTTGCCAGGGACAAGAAGGGACATTCAGCTTTGGGACGCGACCAGGAGGTCTCAGAGAGAAGCAAGCAGCTGCGTCCCTGTGCCGAGGCCGCTGGCGTGGGCGCCTGTCCTGGACCCCGGGGTATTGGCGGCGCCCAGGGGGAGCCCAGTGACCCATTGTGGCCCCACGTCCCACAGGCTCACCGGAGACAAGCCCTTGTTTTTGCAGCCACTGTCTTGGCGTAGCAGCTGCGACTCCTCCCCTGAGGTTTCTGGCGCTCCGTTCTTCCTGCGCACTCCCCAAGTGCCTCACTGAAGCCCCCACTCCCAGCCCTTCCTGTCTCCGTCAAGGGCCCAGCACAGAGCGGGCGCTCAGAGTCTACTCGCTGGTGCAGAAGAGACAGCAGCATGAGAACGGGCGCTTCTGGCTCCGGGAGTGACAGGGGAACCATCCAAGAGGGTCCTGCTGGGCTCCAGGCTCAGGACGAGGCCCTCGCAGGTGCCTGGGGGTGCAGAAAGACCAGGAAGATGGGGTGGGGCTCCAGTGCCCCCGGCACACCCCCGAAGGGGCCCCCACATCTGTCGGTATCCAGGCTGGATCTCCATACAGGATTCGGATTGAGGAAGGGGTTCCCTGATAGATAAAAGTCGTAATAATGACAACATTGTTCTAATAATGAGGACGTTTGAAATATCACTGGTCTCAGTCACTCACCAGGTACTTTTGGCACCAAAAAAAGAAGAAAAAAAACACACGGCATTGTCTTTTCTTTGTTTGTTGAAAAAGCCAAATGTTTCAAAACGCAGGTGGAGAGCAGCCCGGCCTGGCCAGAGCTGCTGTGCAGCCTGGAGACGCACCGCTCAGCTCATTCATTCCCATCCAGGACGCCGCCGCCCCCTTAGTGAAGAAGACAGCACAGCCCCCTCGGCTCCGAGAGCTCCCACGCATGTGCGCTCCACGAGGAACGTCACGAGGAAAATGCAGACTGCACCCTGGAAGGGTGTGGAGTGGAGTGGGGCGGCCGGAGCCCATCCTGCCAGCCTGGGCAGTTCCAGAATCCAGCCAGGGCTAGAGGGGTGAGCGGAGCACGAGGGGCGGGCTCTCCAGCTGGAGCCTTCGTCCTGCAGTGGCAGGAAGAGGGTGGGCGCCCCGTCCCCGTTTCTGCTTCCAGATCTTCACACCCTCGTCACGCCGGCGGCTCTGCACGGGGCTGCTCCGGGAAGTCCGGGCCTGGCACTGCCTGTGAGGCACGTGTGCCCGTGTGCAGGTGACAGTGAGGGGCTTATGCCCAGAGAGGAGCCACACGTCCTTCCTGCTTCAGGAAAACCCAGCCGAGAGCAGGTCAGCTCAGCCCAGCGGCGCGTGGAGGCCACCGCGTGCCCTCCTTGTCCACCCAGTGCCTGCACTGCGTTTGGCCATTGCCGTCCCCGTGAGGCAGTTCCTGCTGTGTCTGCGGTGACCCGGACCCTTGCTCAGGCATTTCATACGATGCCCCTCTGTGTGGGCCCCCCTCACGCGTCCTTGGGATCATATTCATAGTTTTCTGTTTTCACGGGGGTCCACCGAGATCACGGTGCACCTTCCCCAGGCGCCGTCTTGAGAAGACCAGGTGTCTGCGTGTGCCGTGGCCGGGGACGGGCCAGCTAGAGCAGTGTCTGCCGGGCGTGTCCCCTGCTAAGTGGCTGTTTTTGTCACTGAGCAGCAGGGAGACACAGCATTTGAGACTCTGCAGACCTCCTGCCTCCCACAGGCATTGGCCCCTCATCTTGGCACCCCTGATGGTTCCACCGGGAACAACGGCTCTGTGGCTTCTGCAGCTCAGCGGCTTTCTGTTTCCCTCACTCCTCCTGTATTTATTAATGGAAATTCTACCCTGAGGAATGCTGGCTCTCCTCCCCTGCCATGCCCTGATTCACTTATTCACTCATCTCATCAGTGCAGGCTCAGGGCGCCAGCTCCATTCTGGGGTTGGAATCCACGGCTCCTGCCGCCAGGTTCTCAGCTGGTCCCCTTCTGGCTGATTCATGCTCATTCAGGCTGGCTCTGTCCTCTGACACCCAGTCTCACTCCTCCATCCGCGTCTCCCTGTCCTGCTGCCACCCCTCCATCTGCTCAGCTGTGTCCGGCCGCGGAACGACTGTGTGGCCTTCAGAGCTGGCCTGATTGCACCTGCTGTTCAGACCTGAAGGAGCTTCCCCTGTGCCTGCACCACCTGGTCCCCCAACCACCCCCTCGGGTGCCACGTTAGAGTCCCTTTGTTTTGTTCGCCGTGGGGCAACAGTGCCCAGCGGCAGCTGGCAATGTCTGGAGAGGCATTCGATTAACAACTTTGGGGTTGGAGGTGCCGCCAGCCCCAAGGCATGGGGACAGTCGGGCGGCAGGGGGCTGCTGAGCACAGAACAAAGAAGGACCCAGAGCAGATGACCTGCAGCGGCCAGGATCGCTGCTGGGAGAGCCAGGCACCTGGAGACCACACCCCGGCTGGGTGGAGGAGCTGCTGCCTCAGAGGCTCACCCTGAGTGTGTGAGGAGGCAAACTGTTTCCTTCTTCCGGAATCCCCGAGGCTCTATACACATGCTGCAGTCATACATGAGTGTGTGTGTGTGTGGACAGGTGTGTGTGCATATCTGTGTATAGCTGTGTGTATCTGTGTGTGTAGGTGTATGTGTATCTGTATAGGTGTACGT
>NW_026652280.1:414937-494142 GCF_009828535.3 Hylobates moloch | reverse complement strand
TGTATGTCTACACTGTGCATGTGGGTACACACGTGTGCCTGTGTGCTTGTGTGTGTATAAACATGTGCATGTGTACGTAAGAAAACAGACAAGCCCAGGTGTGGTGGCACACGCTTGTGTCCCAGCTACTCAGGAGGCCAAGGTGGGAGGATCACTTGAACCCAGGAGGTCAAGGCTGCAGTGAGATGTCAGCGTGTCACTGCACTCAGCATGGGTGACAGCGTGAGACCCTGTCTCTAAAAGACAGAAGAAAGATAAAAACAGAGCAGTGTTTATATATTGGAAAGTGTCCCGAGTTTCCGGTCGTCACGGCTGCAAGTCGTCCCTCCATTCTGCGCATAGGGCTTGAAGGGGCTATGACTTCACATGCATATGCTCATCTTGAAAGAAAGTGTTTGGCCGGGCGCGGTGGCTCACGCCTGTAATCCCAGCACTTTGGGAGGCTGAGGCAGGTGGATCATGAGGTCAGGAGATGGAGACCATCCTGGCTTACACAGTGAAACCCCGTCTCTACTAAAAATACAAAAAATTAGCAGGGCGTGGTGGCGGGTGCCTGTAGTCCCAGCTACTTGGGAGGCTGAGGCAGGAGAACGGTGTGAACCTGGGAGGCAGAGCTTGCAGTGAGCCGAGATCGCGCCACTGCACTCCAACATGGGCGACAGAGAGAGACTCCGTCTCAAAAAAAAAAGAAAAGAAAAGAAAAGAAAAAAGAAAGTGTTTATCAATTAATGTATTTATTCAACAAAACCATAAAACTGTCTGTGTGGGGAGGTGGTGTGCTGTGCTCTGTGGTCTGCTGAGTGCCTGGGGGATGGTGGCTGCAGGATTATGGGACTTGGCCCCACAGTTCCCACGGCCAACCCCGCAGTCCCCATGGCTGCTCCTTGTCTGGTGGGCCCCTCCCTCTGCCTTACTGTCCAGAGCAGTGATATCCCCCACGGTGGGGACTTCGGCCAGCGCTGGATCTGTGTGCCGTGGCTGGGCTGAGCCCTTCCATGGGGCCATGGCGCCCCTCTGCCCTCATGATAAATGATGGGTGTGGGTGTGGGTATGTTGTGTGTTCACCCTTCAAAGCTGCTCGAGAC
The DNA here is from genome assembly GCF_009828535.3 of Hylobates moloch. Lineage (NCBI taxonomy): Eukaryota > Metazoa > Chordata > Mammalia > Primates > Hylobatidae > Hylobates > Hylobates moloch. The sequence goes on along the minus strand of NW_026652280.1, from coordinate 493,057 downwards.
GTGTTAGCCTCGGTCCTTCGAGGAAACGTGGAAGAGTCCTCGGGGAAGCACTGTGCCGGAGGACGGGAAGGCGCTGGAGGGGCGAGGAGGTGGTGAGCAGTGACAGGCTAGGGAGGACGGGAAGGCGCTGGAGGGGCGAGGAGGACGTGGGCAGCGACAGGCAGGGAGGAGCTCAGACTGAAGCACAGCAAAGAGCCTGGCTGGCCCATGGGGGTCCTCGAGCCCGTCGCCTGCCAGGAGAGCTGTCCACAGAAAGGGGACCCTGCCACCTGCCGCTGGCCACAGCCCTCTGGTCATCTCAATGCAGGCCGCCAGTGGGGGACCAGGTAGCATGGCCACCACACAGGCTAAAGGAGGACAGTGGTTAGTCCCAGGACCAAGAAGCTCCTCAGAAATATGATCCAAGGAATCCATGAATGGGAACATTTGCTCTGGACGTGCTGAAGTGGAATTACCCCTCTAAAATCTGACCTACACAGATGAGATTTTTAATTTTTGTTTTGCTTTTAAATCCAGTCTGTATGGGACAGTGGCATGGGTGAAGACTGTGATGACCACGCGTCTCCACAGTCCAGGACTTCCTGAATGCCAGGCCTGAGGCTCTGGCCCCCAGGGCGGGTCCGGCGGGTTCCGTGGTTTTCCAGCGCACCTCACTGGCTCTTGCAAAGGGCAGGCTTGGATTGCTGGGAGGATCGTGCTGAAGTGAAAAATCTAAAGACATCCAGTGACAAAAATAGGACACAGACATCTTCACACTCACCCCCAGAGCAGGCTTTAGGGTTTGGTAAGAACATCTTTTGCAGAATGACAGCCTGGAGGCCCCTTTGAGAATTCCAGGACCTGTTAACCAATCACAAACTGAGAACCTGCTGGGTGATGAAAGTGAGGGCAGGGGTGGGGTAGGGGGCAGGGGCGGGCGGGAAGGCTCAGGGCAGTGGCTCTGGGTGTCAGAAGGGGAAGATGGCTGGCTTCCCATGAGCCAGGCTGAGAAGGCAGGCCAGATGCACCCAATGGCTGGAAAGAAAGAAGCCTGGGTTTAAGTTCTGGCCCCACAATCCCTAAGGTGAAACTAAATGGACAGGGCATGTTTAGTGATTTTCAAGGTAGGATATAAATAAGGACCCAAAGAGCGCCCCAACCAGGCTGGGGAATATAAGGGTGTGAGAACAGGCAGCCCAAATTGGAGGCCCAGGATGGAGGATGAAGAATGAAGAAAGCTTTAGGGTGGAGGACAGTCCTGGAGGATGGAGACAGCTCTAGGGTGGAGGACTGTCATGGAGGATGGAGACAGCTCTAGGGTGGAGGATTGTCATGGAGGATGGAGACAGCTCTAGGGTGGAGGACCGTCCTGGAGGATGGTGACAGCTCTAGGGTGGAGGAGAGTCCTGGAGGATGGAGACAGCTCTAGGGTGGAGGACCGTCCTGGAGGATGGTGACAGCCATCGTATTGAATGGCTCCCACACAGTTGGGAAGGCAGCAGGAAATGAGGTTATCTAAAAAAATTCAAGTGGGACTTGTAGACTTCCGAGAGTGGTGGATATTTTTGGAAGTGTTGGTGGGGTCTGTGCCGTGTAGGTGAGCCTCATACTGCACAGCCGTTTACACTCGGGCGTTAGCTGTCCTCTGGGTTGGATAGCCTGAAAAAATGATATTTAATATGAAGACAGGAATGAAAAGGCTGTGCACCTGCATGCAGAGGCCAAACCTGTCTGCAGCTGTGTCTGTCTTTGGTTATTTTTCTGCAAGTTCCCGCTCTTCTTCCTCCATGCTCCTGTCCCTTCCTGATTTGAGAAACTGCTGCTCCAGATGCTTCTCGTTTCTCCTGCTCTCCACAGCCTTGCCCTCCGTGACCTCTCTGGTCCGTGGCCTCCCCGTGCGGCTAGGCAGCCTCATCATTGCTGAGGCCGGGGTGGTGCTCCCTTGAGGCACGAGCATGTTGAAGCATTAGCAGCTCCAGGTCTGCCCGGAGGAGGGCGGGGGGCGTGAGCTCTTCTTCCCGGATTCCTGACTCTCCAACTCTTACACGATTAGGAGTCCACACAGCGGACAGGCCGTGCAGGGGCCGGAGGCTGAGGCCGAGGCCACGCTCTCTACACTGGTGTGGTCGCGGCTGCCCTGCTGCTGTGCGGGGAGCCGCTGCACTCCCTGTCCCTGCTGAGCCCTGAGTCCCGATGCAGAGGGAGAGACCTGCCCCACAGTCTCACGATGCCTAGTCTGTGCTCACCGGCTCCAAGAAGCATTCGCGGCCGCGTGGCCCAGGGGCTCTGATCTCAGCCTAAGTACACTGAGTCTTATTAAAAAGGCATCTCTGAGGAGGGAGCCTCGAATTTGCCGCTTAACCTTCTGTGTGGTTTAGTCAGTGAGGGGGTGGGGCGGCCCCGGACCCCCTGCAGGGACGGTGCAAAAACAAGTGTCCAGAGACAAAGCCTCCTCAGGGCTGCGCTCCCAGGAGCTGTCTGAGAACACAAGCTAAGGAGAGAGAAGAAAACCTGAGGACCTTCATCAGAACAGCACACAGAGTAACAATAAGGGGTTCTTGTTCCAAAGTTCATTGTCTTTAAAAAATCTGTTATGTGAAGTATGTCAAAAAGATCAGGTATTAAAAAAAGGTATATGCTAAAGACACCATAAGCTACAGATGTATGTATTTTGCTGTGGTTTTCCATTTCAGCAACAGAAAAAGATACAAATATGACACCCACGTGCATAGGAACTTAAATTTGTTTGCATATATTACATTATAAATACATATGTGCGTTTTAAAAGATTATTCCTGGACCCAGCCCCACGTGCAGCGTGCAGAGTGATTGTTGTCTTAAGAGACCCACATCCCCCTCAGCTTGGAGGAAAACAGGATGACACGTTCCCAGCCACGCTCCCGTTCAGTCACGTGGGGTTGGTGGGCCGATCGCTCGCCGTGGGCTCTGAAAATACGTGTGTGGCTTAATTTCGAGTTCTTGATGGAAATTCCTCCAACTCTTGAGAAAAGTGCTGTGGGTGGGTTGAAACAGCTCACGCCCCCTTCAACAGTAAAGCCCTCTGGAACAGCGCCCACGTTGCGGAATGCCTGCAGCCAGCAGCCGCCCTGCCAGCCTGGCCGGGCCCCTGGCCCCAAACGGAAGCATCTGCCTGGTCATCACCCACGAGCCCCCTGGGGGCGCGCAAGGCCGCGTGGCCGTTGGAGACTCCATCATGGACTACACGTTGTCAGGTCCCCGCACAGACTCCAAAGCCCGGTGCCTCAGCTCCGCCGCGGTTTAAAAGCCTTTTGTCAGCCATCCTTGGGCCAATCACCGTCCTCTGCCACTGAAAACGTGTGGTTTAATGGAGAAGAAGTGATTTCCAAAGGGAGGTGCTGGTCCTATGAGAAGGGGCGGTTTAGGGCAAGAAAAATAACTGACGTCACTCCCCCACACACAGGCCCAGACTCGGAGGTCGGAGGTCCAGGAGGAGACGTGCAGGAGAGAAAACCCAGGTGGGTCTTTACAAAAGGAAAGGGTCACCTGTGCAAAGTGTGGGCGGGCCCGCCCTGACCTGGCACCAGAATCCGGGGCCAGAGGCCGCCCAGGAAGGCCAAGCACAGACACCGGTGTGGCCTGAGAGGACTCAACTCTGGACACCCAAGAAGCCGGAGGGTTGGGAGGGAGCACCCCAGATCCAGCCCTGGGGAGGAAGACGCAGCGACCCCTATGAACATCAGTGCTGGCCGGGTGCACACTGTCTGCCCTGGTCCAGCCAGGACTTTGCTTCCTGCATCTTAGGCCCTGCTGACCCCACCCACCAGAGGCTGCCCTTTGATGCTAGGCACGGGCTTCCTGGACTGGGACCCTGTTAGTCAATTAAAAATCCTAAGTCCCAGCCATGGACGGTGGTTCACGCCTGTAATCCCAGCACTGTGGGAGCGGACACTTGTAATCCCAGCACTGTGGGAGGCCAAGGTGGGCAGATCACTTGAGTCCAAGAGCTCAAGGCCAGCCCAGGTAACATGGTGAGACTCCATCTCTACAAGAAATAAACAGGTTAGCCGGGCGTGGTGGTATACGCATACAGTCCCAACTACTTGGGAGGCTGAGGTGGGAGGATTGCTCAAGCCTGGGAGTTTGAGGCAGAAGTGAGCCGTGATCACCTCACTGCACTCCAGCCTGAGTGACAGAGTGAGATGCTGAGTCAAAAAAAAAAATAAATAAATAAACAAAATGAAAGGCAAGACACTGAGCACTGGCCGAGGTTCCACATTTCACTGCCAGGCAGGGAGGCAAGAGCGGCGGACCCCCCTTCTCTCATCTGCGTCTCGATTTGCCCTCCTTTTTCTGCCTATGAAGCTATTACACATTTTCAGGTATTTCCAGTACACTCACACATGCACATACGTATTAAGCAAACGGTAAGAATTGTAAAGAAATACGCATGCAAACAGAATTCCCCAAGAATATTTGGCCGTGTGATGACCTGATATGAGACATGCAAACCAGTTTTAACAGGCGAGCCTGAGAGCCTTGAGCCTCCAGACTGCTTTTCCTTCGGGGTTTCATTTGAGTGCAGTAATCCACCCATCACTCACAGGTCAAGCAGGAAAAGCAGCGTCACCACTGTGCTGCTAGGCCCGGCTCCAAAATAACCACGGCTTGACCTGCACCCTCCCTGGAGTTAACACCACAGCCACCAAGTGCCCGGCCAGGGCTAATCCAATGAGAAGGTCCCTGGTTTCAGAACTGAATAAACAGCCACCTCGTGGCATAAAACATATCACGTCCTTGGAAACTGGAGCTGCTCTAAGGTTGCCCTTTGCAAACGAAGTGACCCCCTGTCCCTGCTGGTCTGGAGATATCTCGCCAAGTCCCGGGCGCTGAGAACCGCGCACCACCTCCTCTGTGACTTTTCTCCTCAATCGTGTCCCAAGCATGCAGCCCCAGCCTCCACACCAACTCCGAGTGTTCAGCATGCCTGGTGGTGGGGGCGGCCAGGAGGAAGCAGAGCCGGGACTGGATCCCAGCATCCCTGATCCCCCCAAGGTGCCCTCCTCGCCAGGGAAGGAAGTCCCAGCATCAAGGAGGCTTATCCTTGAGGGAAAGGCCTGGAGACCCCTGGGAGCATCAACGGCGGCCCAGGCCCCACTGCCTGGCAGGGTACGTGGCACTCCAGCGTGCGTCTTCCACCATAACAGACGCGGGAACGCGGGGACCTTTAAATCCCACTCGGGTTTTGTACAAAGGGCATCTTAGGAGGGACCTTCTCCCTCTGTGCGCTTCACAACAACGCTTGTCTCCCACAAGCCCTGGTGTTTCTCTAGATCCAGAGGGCTGTTGCATTTCCTTCTAAAATTCAAATGTTCCCCTTTATAACTTGGCCAGAGTCCAATCTGACACACACAAAAACAAAAACAACAACAACAAAACCCCACATTTTAAAGCTATAGCAGCATTTGGCATTTTTTCTCATCAGTGGCAAACATCTCCCTGGTCGCTGCACCTGCCTGGAGATTCCCCAGCAGCCCTCGCCAGCATCTCCCGGCGCCCACCATCGCTCTCTGTGCCTGTTTGAAAAGCTGCGGAGCCTTTGTGTTTTGGGTCCTGATAATCTCTGGTTCATAAGTGTTGAGGGGTAAGGAAATATAGTAAAATATGTGCGCAGGGGAACAGTTCAGATGCCGGGCTTCTGCCCCCCAGCGTGCAGCTTCCCTCTCAGGGTGAAACGCCAACTCTGCAGCCCGGCGACTGCTCCCCAGGTGACCGTTTCCAGAGTCAGGTGTTGGCCGTGGTCAGGTTGACCTGCCTGTTCTCTATAAGTGGTGTGTGTTGTGCCCGGGTGTAGGTGCCCTGAGGTTTCACGGCCCCCCAGCAAGCAGCCCCAGGCCCCGCACGGGATGGGCCCTTCATACCCATTCCTGTAACAGACAAGCAGACAGATGAGGCCATGGTGGTCCCTCTGAATACACGATGCTCCACAGAAGTCTCCTCTTTCAAAACACGTGCAGTGAATGACTCGGGCTTCAGAGCCACCCTGGGGTGCCGTCGGCCGGTGGATGATGGAGCGGCTCTGCCTGGCTCCTCTCGGCTCTGGCGCAGCAGGTCTTCCTGCCTTCCAAGCCCGTGTCCCTGGCGCCAGCACAGAACTGAACTCGCCCTTGAGTCGTGCGGGACGAGACCCCGTGCTGCGGGCGCAGCGCCCTTTGTGGGCGGCGCATGGTGGCTGTCCTCCGTTTCCCACCCGGCGTCTACTGGGCCTTGTCCAGTGTCACTGGGAGCTGCAGGCTGGGCTAGCAGGTGGCTCCCGCACCATCCCCGTGAGCTCCGCCTGGCCCTGCTGCTCCCGCTGGGAAAGCTCAGACCCATAACCCAGCCCACTTGGCAGCAGCGTGCCGCCTGATCAGCAAGATTTGCTCCCTTTGAAAATCTCTGTTGGGCGGCCGGGCGCAGTGGCTCACACCTATAATCCCAGCACTTTGGGAGGCCAAGGCGGGCAGATCACGAGGTCAGGAGATTGAGACCATCCCGGCTACACAGTGAAATCCCGTTTCTACAAAAAAACAAAACAAACAAACAAACAAAACACACACACACACACACACACACACACACACACAATTAGCCGGACGTGGTGGCGGGCACCTGTAGTCCCAGCTACTCGGGAGGCTGAGGCAGGAGAATGGCGTGAACCTGGGAGGCGGAGCTTGCAGTGAGCCAAGATCGCACCACTGCACTCCAGCCTGGGCCACAGAGCGAGACTCTGTCTGAAAAAAAAAAAAAAAAAAAAGGAAAAAAGAAAATCTCTGTTGGGCATCTAAACGCACCCGAGCTTCCTACTGCATGTCTCCGCGAGAAGCCGGGTCTCCGAGGCGTGGCTCTGCAGTACCCGGAGTCCACTTGTCATGGGGCATGCGTGGAGCTAAGCTCATGCCTCAGAGCTGATGAATACTGGGAAGCCTCAAAAATGCCCTCCAACTAAAGGGGTCTTTTTAAAGCTGCTTCTTGTTGATATTTATCTCACCATCCAACAAGCAAACATTTGTATGCAAAGCAAACTTGGAATCAGCATTCCTGCCAGTTACTAAGGAAAAATTTGCCCTTGTGATGCTTCACCTGGTGATTACATTTCCCACTTCCAATAACAGATGGGAAAATGCACACTGCCGGGGGAGGAGGGGGAGGGAGAAGAGGGGGCAAAGGGCAGCAACAGCAGCCTGCAGCCAAACTGTGGCATCCTCAGACCCCCACAAGCAGTGGTGCCTGTCCATGGCACCGTGACGTGCCTGTTCCACAGGATGACATCACACAGGATGACGTCCCATGGATGACATCATAAGGATGACGTCACAAGGATGGTGACACTTTTAACCCAGGGCGTAGACTTGGGAAGAGCGTCTATACACTCGGTGTTGCCCAGTGCATCCTACAAGTAGGTTACGAAAGGGCGACCGGCCCCACGACGTCGCGTGGAGGCACTGGGGCACGCGGAGGGGAAGAAGTGGAGACAGTCGGCGCGCTGGGTGGGAACGCGGGCCAAGGCTGATGGCAGCCTGGTAACTTTGGGGCCTGTGACAGGCGGGCCCTGGGGTTGAAGTGTAGAAAAGATGAACTCAGTGGCTGAGGAGGGAATGACAAACGGGAGCCGAGTTTCCAGAAAACCAACCCCTCTTCCCTCCCACTGCTTCACCCAAAGGAAAGAATTTGGAAGTGAAGCCCTCCCCGCGTATGGGCTCAAAGTTGCCTTTAAATGCTCTGTGCCTCTCGCCGGGGCCAGTCCCCCAGAGCGTGGATGACAGACGCAGCCCTGCCCTTGGCTGCTGTGCACGCCACGCCTCCCTGCGTGGTCACGCCTGTCACCTGTCTCTGTGCCGTGTCCCGCGTGGTCACGCCTGTCACCTGTCTCTGTGCCATCTCCCGCATACGAGCAGAAACACCTCGATCACAGAGACCCTCTTTGTCACAGCTCAGCACACGGCCCTGGACTGAGGGGGTAACTAGGGAAAGCTCTTCAGTGAATGAAAGTGAATCGTTTTACAATAATAGGAAACAACTCACGGTACCTGTGTCCCTGCGGACAGTGTTTCCAGGGTGGGTTTGAGCCGCCGGAGTGCTGTAAGGCAGAGTGTCCCGGCTTTGCGGCTTCGCTGACCTCTGAGTCAAAGCGGCTGGGGCATTGGCTTGGGCTCCACAAGGATGAGCAGGGGTGGCCCCTGGCCGAGCCACCGCACGCTCCCCTTCCCCAGTTCCTGACGGCATCCGCTGTACGCACATGCTACAGAAACACGTGTTCCCTTCCCAGGGCACCCAGCAGTAACGCATGCTCCCTTCCCAGGGCCCCCGGCGGTAACGCTGAAGAATTTTAAGTGCTGGGTCCCGCTCTGGACCCCACAACTTAACAGCGTGGGAACACTCAGGGCGGACTTAAGCCACAGCCACACGGATTACTCAAGTGTTGGCAGATAAATCTCATGAAAACTTGCTGACAGAATTGGAATTATTCAGCTTGAAGAAAGGAGATGAGCTATGTTCATAACAGCCCACATCTCTATTTTTAGCCCCTGCAATTCCCGTTTTGGGGGCTGGGAATTTGGAGGGTGGTCAGAGCCCGTTCACTCTGGGGGCTGCCGCTGCCTGCCAGGGAACCTGGTGGGGGCTGCTTGGCAGCTCCTGAGCCAGCTGCCCCCTCTGAACCTGTTTTCTCCAGTGAGCCGGCCGCACCCTCTGAACCTGTCAGGTTCACATTCTCCTTCGTGGCCATGAATATTCAGCCCCCAAACAACGAACACAAACAGGGTTTTGCCTTTTCTATTTCCTCTAAACTGTATCTGAGGCCTTACTAAACCTTCCTCACCTGTGCAATGAGAAGGGACCAGATGACTTCTAAGATTAAGTAGAAGCAACTAAAATCTCATTTCAGCTCTAAAACAGCCCGATTTTCTTTGTTTTAACACAGTTTGGAGTGGACATGCAGGTGCACGGTCCCCTCAGGTCAACCCTGCCCTCATCCCACCCCAGGGGCACTGGCAATGCCTGGAGGCAGTTCTGATTGCACAGCATGGCATCAAGCGGGTGGGGCCGGCCTGCTGCTGGCACCCCAAGACACACAGGACGCCCGTGTGGGGAAGCCCAGCCAAAGGCCTACGCGCCGTGCCGAGGCAGGAGAGCCTCGCCTGCTGTCACTGGGTCAAGTCCCTGGCACTGAGCTGTCACAGGCCACAGTGCTATTCCCCATGAGGTCCCACAGCACGGGGCTCGGCCAGACCTGACCACCACTGCCCCGGATCTCAGCTATTCCCCATGGGGTCCCACAGAACGGGGCTCGGCCAGACCTGACCACCACTGCCCCGGATCTCAGCTATTCCCCATGGGGTCCCACAGCACAGGGCTCAGCCAGACCTCACCACCACTGCCCCGGATCTCAGCCTGGTTCGTCAGGGTCATTCGTGCCCCTGGCCACAATAGCCATCCTCAAGAACACGGCATCTGAGCCACACCAGCCAGGGAGTTTTGCCAGAACCTTCTCTTCACTGGAGCCACTAAGATGGAGCCTGGAACCATCGGCCTCTGTCTCCCTGCATGAGCACCTGCTGGGGCAGGGCCAGGATGGGGCAGCAGTGCCAGACACAGGGAGAGGGCATGTGCCCCACGGACTGGTTTGAGCCAGGGGCTCAAAGTAAAGGGGCAAACTATAGAAATAAAAAAGTAAAATCATCACTGTCTAGTAGCCCACCAGGCGAATAGGAAGCGTTTTTGCAAAGCCTGTGATTGTTTTATCTGACCTGAAGTTGGAAATAACATCAACCAGAATTATTTTTCCTTCCTTCCTCTTCCTTTTTTTATGTAAGGAAGCCCGAAATTTAGGGTCTTTCTGTTTAACTTTATTCACTCGGTTGTTCTGTGGTCAGGAGCAGCACTTTAAATTCTCAGTATTTTACAAAGTCGTGAAATAACCTGCTTGTAAAATGCCACTGGGGTAAATCAGCAGCTTTCACAGCTTAAACCCCAAAGGTCTGACGTGGGTGAGCAGCTCCTGCTATACCAGAGAATGTGGCTTCAGGGACAGAGACCAGAGAGTGGCCAGGGTCCGCTTTCTGTAGGTGGTATGCTTTCCATGTTTTATGACTGTCGAAGTTACACAAGTTGTTTGTAGAAAATACGGAAAATACCAAGAAGCAGGAAGGGGAATCGGAATCCCTCAAATGCAACGTGGAGACGGTGTGACTTTGCCTCCTGTTTTCTTTCGTTCCTGCTTAGTGTGAGAGGCCTGCTTAGGTGCTGACAGGTGTGAAAGGCGCTAAGCCTCCAGGCATCCAGCAACCCTCAGCCGCGTATCGCACAAATCCCGGGTTTCGGACGAGTGTGAAGCTTTCGGAAAAGCCAGGTGGGTTCTCCAAGGTGGAGCCGCAGGTGGACAGGAGAGCGTCGGTGACCAGGGTCAGATCCGGTGATGCGCAGTTTTGTCCTGCCTTTCACCTGAGCTCCTGAGCGGTGTCCGGTGCAGAAACAGTCTTCAGAGACCCCCCTGGTGGCCGCGTGTACCACGTGGTTGAACCCCGAAGAAGGCTGGACGTCTCCACGGTTCCCAGTTTTTCAGTATTGTGGACGTGATGCCTATTAACATTCTTGGACCGATACTTTTTCGGCTCTCGCTTATTTCCTTAGGAGAGAATTTCAGAACAGGATAGCTGGGGCAGTTAGAAGATACTTGCCTAATTTTATAGGAAAAGTGTCATTGTTTTAATTTGCATTCTTTAATTATAAGTGAGCTTGAACAGTTTTTTCAAATGTTCGATATTTACATTTTTTGTCACTTTTATTTTAGTCCTCTGCGAAGGAGCCTCTCAAATATTCCCGGAGCACAGGCTAATTTAGAACATCGTATCCTGACAAGGCGGCCCAGCCAGGGAGGAGACGCCGGGGTCTGCGCAGCGGGGCGGGCGCTTCCCGGACCCGGGGGAGGCGGGACGCAGGCGGAGGCCGCCCCGGGAGAGCGGGGTCCCGGGTGTGGGGGACACGGGCTGAGGCTGTCGCGAAGCCTCTGACGGCCGAGGCGCTCCCGGTTTTCGCGGCGCACGAGGCTGGTCCGAGTGCGCAGAGTCGGGGCCGCGACGCGGGAGCCCGGCCCAACCCGCGGCCTCCTGGGTCCCTCCTAGGGGGGCCGCAGACGCCCCCGAGCCGCGTCCCCGGAGCGCAGAAGATCCCCGCGCACAGCGCAGGCCCTGCCGGCCCGGTGGACCCGCTTCAGGACGCAGAGGGGGCGCGTTTCCTCCGCGGCGCCTGCACGGCCTTTGCCCGCCTGCCCCGCGCTCCCGTCCAGCAGGCCCAGCTCGGACGAGGCTCAGCTGCCGCCCGCGTTGCCTTTGTGGGTTTTTCTGCGGAAGCCCCTTTTCCTCGGGTGGATGGGACCCTGCGCGTGGAACCCCGCACACCCCCGCTGCGCCGCGGGCCGCTGGACCCAGCCCTTCTCCACGGGGGCGCTGGGGAGGGGCTCCTTCCTCCAAGGGAGTCAAAGCGGCTTCCACCCCGGAGCTTCCCGAGGGAGAGAAACATTTGTCTCACACCCCGACGGCAGCCCCGCCCCGCTTAGAAACAATACGGCCTGTTTGCTAATGAAAGGTAAAATTAATCCGTTTCTTCGGAACACCCGGGGTCGCACCCAAGGCGTAGGTGGGTCTGCCCTGTGCGAACGACCTCCGCCGCCCGTTGGCCCCCCGCGCAGGGAACCGCCCCGCCCTTCCCGGCCACCCCCAGGAGCAGGGGCTACTCTTCCTTCGCCTTTGCTCCTCGTGGGCTCCCGCGGGCGGCGGTCCCCGCGTCCCTATGGGATGCTGTGTCGGCCCGGCTCAGGGTCTCTGGGTTCTGGGGACCAGAGCCCTGGTGGTTGGACAGGGCAGGTGCAGGCCCCGGGGCTTCTCCCACAGACAGCGTGGCCTTTGCTCTGGGAGCACCCAAGAGCAGCACCGCGCAAACCCCAGCCCAGGCTTCGGGAGGGCGCCTGGCTCCAGCGCTGCACACACTGGGGCAAGGCAGGGAGGGCGAGCACGCACATATATATGCACACTCACACATACACGCACGCACACTCAGACGCACACTTGCGCACACACACACGCACACTCACATGCACATGCATGCACACATGCACCCACACACATGCATGCACACACATGCACGCATTCACATGCACATGCATGCACACACACGCACACTCTCACGCACACACATGCACACTCACACATGCACCCACACACATGCGCACACGTGTGCATGCACACTCACACGCATGCACACTCACATACGCAATGCACCACACCCACATGCATGCACGCGCTCTCATGCAGTCACACCATGCACATGCACGCACACTCATGTACACTCACGCATACACTCACATGCACACTCATGCATGCACTCACAGATGCACACACTTATGCATACACACATACATGCAACTCACGTGCACACACGCACTCACACGCACACGCACACTCGCACATGCACACTCACACATGCTTGCACACGCACTCCCATCTCACAGACCTGGGCACACAGGCACACACGGATGTGAGTCAGCAGCACGGGCGGGCTCGCTGCAGAATCTGAGCGAGGCACCTCCCACGGAACCTCCGTGTCCTCCCAGGACGGAAGCCCCAAAGCTCTGCTGCTCCCAGGGGGCCCCGCACGCCCCCCGCCGCGGGGGCAGGACGTGAACAGGCCAAGCACTGCCCTGAGCAGCAAAGCAGGCCCTGGAGCCCGGCCGGCTCAGGCGCCCGGCAAGAAAAGCAGCCCATCCACAGACCAGACCTTAGAGCGGCAGGCGCACAGCGCGGTGCACACGCCAGAGGCAGAATGAGGAACGGGGCTTGCGGGCTGGACGCTGGTGGGGACAGGAGCCTCCACAGGGGCCGCTGCGGGAAATTCCCAGGCCCTAGGCTTTTTGCGCAGCTTCCCAGGCTTTTTGCGCAGGGATCTCGTCTTGTCCTTGGTATTCCAGAGGCCGTGACCAGACTCTAGTCTCATAAGAAGTACAGAAATTCCTAAATTGCTCAGAGGTGCCTCCTGTGCCAAGGAAAGGGACGTCCGTGCCCCTCCTTGTCCCGGGGAGCCCAGCTCCATGGCGCCCGCTGTGGAGCTGCGGTTCTCACCATGGGCAGGTGCAAGGCCATAGACTGGTGTGGTCAGACCAGAGGACTCCGGCGTTCACCCTGGGCCCCGGGGACTAGTGATCCCGCTCCCCAGCAGAGCACCGCCCAAAGCCCCGGGTGCTGGAGCTGTCCTGCGAGAATGAACAGGCAGGAGACACAAGAGCGTGGCGGGGCCTTCTGAGGATGCGGTGCAAGGGCGCTGTTAGCACCGGTGCGAGGCGGCAGCGCATGGAGGAAGCCTCCCATCGTAAGCGCGTTTCTGCCTGAAATGCACATGTCCTTATAGGCAGCGGTCTTGCCAGTCATGGAGGGAGAGGCAGCATGTGTTTAAAAGATGAGCACACAAAGGACTGTGCACCTGCCGCAGAGTGGCGTCCTCTGGGAGAAGCTGGAGAATTTGAAGGGGTGGACAGGAGGCGGGAGACAGGGGAAGACTGAGCTCAGACCTGTAGGGGCTGCTGTGCTGGCCCAGAGTGTCCAGGGTTTGGGAGTGGAGGAAGGAGGCAAGTCTTTTCCATTTAGGGAGAAGCCACACAGACCCTGAAACCCGGTCCCCACACGCAGACCCAAAGCCCAGTCCCATCCCAGGAGGCTGGGCCACCACTGTCGTGGGTGTTGAGTCCCTTACTTTCTGCCTCACCTGTTGCACTGAGCCTCTTCTGCGCCATCCTCACTGTCACTTGCAGGAAACACCTGTTCTCTCCATGCACCTGCTCCGATGCACTGACTTGTTACCAGGAAGGTGGCTGCTTCCAAGGCAGGCCAAGATGCCTGCGGCTTGTTATTCATCTGAGAATGGCTCCTTGCTCTAATGGGGTTTGGGGGAAGAGGGGACTGCTTCCTTCCCTCCCTTCCTCCCTCTCTGTCTGTGTCTCCCCTCTCTCCCTACCTGACCCCACCCATCTCTCCCTCTGTCTCTCCCTCTGGTTGTCTCTCCCTCCCTCTCATTCTGTCTAGCACTTTCTCTCTCCATTCTCCCTCTGATTCTCCCTCTTTCTCAGCGCTGTCTCCTGCCTCTATGATCTGAGCAAGTTTTCTGTGGGGATCGAAGTCAGGGGGTGGGGTGGGAGCAGCTCGTGTTTTTGGTAGAATTTCAAGCATGTTTTACAGGATGAGCTGACACTGCCGGGCCGTTATCTTTCCTGAGCAATAACAGCAGCACCTCCAGGTCTTGGGTCTTATCACCATATCGTTCCCGAGTGTGGCTTTTAATGCAGCTCATTACGTAGGGTGTTGTCTTCTTCCACAGTTTTCCAGCCTCTCCAGGGCAGAGGCTGTGTCTGGTGTATGTTCAGGCACTGGGTAGGTGCTTAACACAACATGTGAACAAATATTTATTGAACTGCATAAAGGTAAACCACTCCATTCACAAAAGAGAAGTGCCTCTGTTGAGAATATCATGGATGCCACGTAATTGGGGGCAAAAGGAAGCCCCAGTCACCCACCGCCTTTCACAGCACACAGTGCAGGGCTGGACAGTGCGAATAACTTACAGGGGTCTTCTCATCAAATCCAAGGCCATTCCCCAGAACTGTGACAGTAGTGAAATGGAATGTTACATTCACAGCACAAAATTGACAGGGACAGAAAGGACGTCTGCATTCCACTGTGGGTTTAAATGAAACGATGAGATGCTTGGAAGAAGCGCTGGCTGCTTGCTGCCTCAGGAACGTTTCATAATAGCAAAGGCACTATCGGGAAGTGTTATGTAAGCTGTCCAGTAAGGACACTGATTATGAACGTTCACAAATATAAAAACCGCACGGCATTGTTTGCTGGCCTCAACCACATGCAGCTTGCTTTCAGGAAGAGGGAAGACGTGATCACAGAAGGTGCAGGTCACTGCTGGGATGCCCCCTGGGCTGAGATAACTGAACGTATGAAACTGCTCCCTTGCCAACAGCTCAGTAAGAACGCAGCTGCTTCCATTACAAAAGAATCTGGCATGAAGAGCCGTTTGTCAGAGAGCCCACCAGAGTCGTGTTTACATTTGAATCCACTTCCAACGTTTTAATTTACACAAATTTCAGGAGCACATCTATTAGCCAAGTGGAAGGTGGTCTTATCCTCTGCACCACACATGGGTCCGAGACCCCAGAGCAGAGTCGTCTCCCTCGCCAAGAATGCGCTCGGCAGACGGGGACTCGCAGAGTGAACATGTGCGGGTTTCAGTGGACCGCTTCCCATCTGGAGCTCAAGTTAAGATGAGGAAGCAGAATAACAGTAAATGTGGAGTTAGGGAATTTAGGGTAGAGATTAAAGT
Organism: Hylobates moloch; assembly: GCF_009828535.3. Lineage (NCBI taxonomy): Eukaryota > Metazoa > Chordata > Mammalia > Primates > Hylobatidae > Hylobates > Hylobates moloch. The sequence goes on along the minus strand of NW_026652280.1, from coordinate 477,682 downwards.
AATGAACAGAGGAGGAAGCCTGAGAAAGCTCCAGAGAGACCCTGTGTTCCCTGTGAGGTGAAGCGTCTGCTGTCAAAGCCGGTTGGCACTGAGAAGAGGCACCGGGGGCAGCACCCGCCAGGAGCCTCCTGGGAGAGGGATGGGCCTGCGGGCACCTGGGGGAACCGCACGGACACAGACGACGCTATAAGCGCGGGGGAGACATCAGGGACTGGAAACAGAAGGACGAGTGTTTCGAGCAGCCGCCCAGTGGGCCAGAAACCCCGCCACGCCATGGCCTCTTCCCTCAGCATGCAGAGAGGGAGGCTGCAGATGCCAGAAATGGGCCCCTGTCTCCCATGAACAAGAAACAGAAAAAAAGGGAGAGAGCAGAGAGCCAGGCAGATGTGCAGAAGAATGAACGTGTCCGAAAGACGGACAGAAGCCCGGGGGCCGGCGTCCGTGGGAGCTTCTCCCGCACTGCAGAAGTACCACGCACGGGAAAGGGAGCGGGCGGAGGTCGGGAGGGCTAAGGGACACAGGTTTCTCGGTGGGGTGGTGAAAGTGCTTTCACATGGATGCAGTAATGGCTGCACGCACTGAATAAACTAAAAACCACTGAATGGCGCAACTTAAATGGGTGACTAGTATGGTGTCAGTTCTATCTCAGAAAAGCTGCAGAATATATCATCTTATTTTGAAAATCAGCCAAGATATGAAAATTATAGTAAATGTCTAGAAGAAAATGACTAATTTGGAAAATACTAGTAAAGAAAGTAATTTGACATCTAAGTTTATGACAGTACCATCCACTTCCTCACTTCCACCTTCAGTGAACGCTTGCCAACAACATGCTTCAGAGCCCGGCCCATGCCAAGTCCCAAGGACACACATCTGAAGGTCCCCCTGCCCAAGAGGCTTAGCACCCAAGACAGATAAGCCAGTGGACACACAGGCTCGCTATTCCTTTTCTTTTCTTCCTTTCTTTTCTTTACTTTTTTCTTTTTAATTTTTTTCTTTTTTTTTGAGACAGGGTCTCTCTCTGTCACCCAGGCTGATGTCCAGTGGTGTGATCACAGCTCACTGCAGCCTCCAACTCCTGGGGCTTAAGCGATCCTCCCACCTCAGCCTCCCAAGTAGCTAATATTACAAGGATGTGCCACCACATTCAGCCAATTTTTCAACTTTTTTTTTGTAGTGACAGGGTTGTGCTATATTGCCCAGGTTGGTCTTGAAATCCTGGGCTCGAACAATTCTCCTGCCTCAGCCTCCCAAAATGCTGGGATAACAAGAAGGAGTCACTGTGCCTAGTCTATTTTTTTTTAAGAAATAAAATTTCAATTGTAATGTTCACACCAAGGATTTTCCTCTAATAATACATTGGTTGGGATTCACCAATGTCACCACAGTCAAGAAAGTGGGTCAAGATTTGTCTGTGAAGATGTTTATGGCAGAGTATTTTAAGATAGTGAAAAACTGGAGAAAACATCAGTGTCAAATAATAGAGCTTCAGTTAAAGTGTGGCAGCATCCCCAGGTTGGAGATCTATTTAAAATGGTGTTGGAAAAAATGAAAAGTGTGCATTTCCTTTTGTGCAGTGTGTATACCCTGCCCAGTGTATATTTATGATGCGATTTTTGTATAATAAACCAAAATTTATTTTTACATAAAAAATGACCAAAGTAGGCCGGGCACAGTGGCTCATACCTGTAAGCCAGCACTTTGGGAAGCTAAGGCAGAAGGATTGCTTGGGCCTAGGAGTTCAAGACCAGCCTGGGCAACACAGTGAGACTGTGTCTCCCCAAAAACTAACAAAACTCTCTGAGTGTGGTGGCACATCTGTGGTCCCAGCTAGTCAGGAGGCTGAGGTGGCAGGATCACTTGAACCCAGGAGGTGATATGATCGTACCGTTGCACTGTAGCCTGGGCCACAGAACAAGACCCTGTCTCGAAAAAAAAAAAAAAAAAGAGACCAAAGTGTTTAGGTGCCAAAATGTTAACAGAGATAAGTTTGGATGATGAAGATGGGAGTTAGAAGTGATTTATTATTTTCTTATTTGTGTTTTTCCACAAAAAGTTCACACATTTTCTACAATGAGCATGCGTTACAGACAAAAAACATCTTAAAGTGTTTGTTCCTTTCCTAAAAGAGAAGCCACAGGAAGGTGCAAGCGCATCACCTGGGACCCGTGCCTCTGGGATGACCACAGTGCGAGGGTGTGTGTGAGCGTGCAAGTGTGTGTGTATGAGTGTGTCCATGTGTGCCTGGATGAATGTGGTTATGAGTGTGCGGATGCATGTGCATGAGTGTGGCAGTGTGTGAGTTGCACGGATTGCCGATGTGAGTGTGCACCTGTGTGAGTGTGATTGTGAGTGTGACAGTGAGTGTGTGATTTAGAAAGGGGGGTCATGAGCATGAACAGGAGCGAGTCCCACCCTCTGTGGCCCTGTCCCCGCATCCTTGGGTCCTTGCAGCCCATCACCAGTGCTTTCTTAGGGCACCACAGTGCAGGGGTCCCGGGACCTGAGCATCTGGAAGGCCCAACACCCTCAGTGTCTGTCTAACTCTGCTGTCAACAACAATCAGAAGAAAGGGAACACATGAAACATCCGAAGTTCAGAGACGGAGCAATAGGAACCATGAACGGGAAGGAGACACACGCAGGAAGGAGACACACGCAGGAAGGAGACGCACACGGTGGGGAAGGCTGCAGCTTAGGGAGACGAGAAGAGCAGAGACGAGTTACGAGGAACACGCACGAGGTCCCGTTCTAGAGACATGGGACCAATTTACAAGATGACAGCGGGAGGGAAACACACGCGAGGCCTGTCCACATCTGAGAGACGCGGGACCGATTTACAGGATCACAGGGAGAAGGAACTGGGTTGTACAAATCGCCTGTCAAGGGACGTGTTTCATCCGCAGGCTGTGCAGGTGTGAGCTGCCCTTGGGCAGGATGCCGCACTGCGTCCTCGCTGTAAGTTCAATGTCCCATTTTCAAGACTCAGTTTGCAGATGTGTTCAGTGTTTCAACATTCTGGAAACATTCCAGATTGTGACGGGTTTTGCAAGCACCTAAAATAATGATGATCATATCACCTCCTGGGTTCAAGTGATCCAGCACTGGTGATGGGCTGCAAGGACACAAGGATGCGGGGACAGGGCCACAGAGGGTGGGACTCGCTCCTGTTCATGCTCATGACCCCCCTTTCTAAATCACACACTCACTGTCACACTCACAATCACACTCACACAGGTGCACACTCACATCGGCAATCCGTGCAACTCACACACTGCCACACTCATGCACATGCATCCGCACACTCATAACCACATTCATCCAGGCACACATGGACACACTCATACACACACACGTGCACGCTCACACTTTTCATTTTTTCCAACACCATTTTAAATAGATCTCTAACCTGGGGATGCTGCCACACTTTAACTGAAGCCTCTCCTCCCAGGAGTTGGAGGCTGCAGTGAGCTGTGGTTAGTTTGCCGTGAGCCAGACATGTCCTAGCGTTGTCTCATTTAATTAGTAAAACAGCGAAGTGCGTTCTGCTGTTATAGACAAGGAAACTGAGGCACCACGCGTTAGGACTTTGGTCCAGGGTACACAGACCTTCCCCACTCCAGGACCGACGGGGGTCATGCAGCACCACCACCCCCGATTGGTGAACATTAGCCAATACTAAAAAAACTTATTAAAGAGACCACATTATTTGTTGTCTTTTTTTGTGTGATATTGGCAGGTTACTAGTTCGGATGCCCGATTCATTGTATTTTGATTTCTGAAAGTCTCCACTGACATCCTCCCAAACAAAATGGGAAATGAATCAGCAGGGTGGGCGTGGAGTCACAGCTGGCGTCCGGGCAGTGCTCGGGGACCTGGGCTTGCCGGTGTGACCCCTTTTTTTGGAAACATGAATTATACTGATGACTTGGATGGCCCAGCTCGACTGAGCGGTTGTCCAATGGCTTCAGATGAGAAGGAAGCTAACCAGCTGTGTAACAGAATTAAGATTCTGAAACATCTGACAAGGCTCATGAAAAAGTTTAACCTAATAAAAACTACTGAAATAAAATGTACTAGGGACAAATCGTAATATACAAAACCTAGACTTTTAAAGAATCAAGTAACTGAAAATCATGGGGGAAAAAACCCAACAACTGCACAGACCTAGAGCTTTGACTAGCAAGCCAGGGCTGTCTGAAACATGATGTGGTGCCTGGAAAGGCTGGTGAGCATTTTGGTTGGATCAGTAGAGGTATAGAGTCTGCAAAAGGGAGGTGATGGGCTGACTGCACTCTGCACGGTCACAGCCACCAGAGACTGGGTCAAGGTGCAGGGTCTGAAAGAGGCAGCCAGGGCTCTTTCTGAACGGGCCAAGAAGAACAGACCGAGGTCAGAGAATGCATAGCCTGAGAAGCCCTTCAGACCCCCACGTCCAAACCACCAGCTGTGGGGCAACCCCTGCGTGCCAGCACAGACAGCGCGATCTGAGTTATCTTGTTTACTTTTCTAATGAGTGTATTTAACAGGGGCCTCTGGGATAAAGGGGTCCTGGCTGGTTCGGCCTCCTGCAGCTGCAAACGTCCACTGGATCCCCAGGGCAATGTCCCCAGGGGCAGATCTGCTCAGCCTCAAAGGCCTCCGCTGACCACCAGCTGCCCCCCAAAAAAAGCAGCCTCTGCCCTTTCAGGGGCAGCAGTGCAGGGACCTCCTGCTCTGAATCCGGTAGATGTTTCCGTGGAGAAAAGCCTCCCTTCCAAGGCCTGGTGCTCTGGCTGGAGCTGGAGAGGAACGTTTCCTTTTGTGGATGCAAATGAGAAACATCCACTCACTAGAGGCTCCGCTGCGGCTCCAGGATCCATCCCACAGAAGCGTCCGGAGTCCTCACAGCTGGCGTCTCCTGGGGATCCGCTCGACGAGAAGTGCCTTGCCTGTTGACTCAAAACCCACAGTCCTGTCCTTCCAGAGTCTTGGGCCGGGTTCCTCATCTCTTCCCCTGTACCCCAAAGGCTGCTTTGGAGTAGTCACAGCAGGCAGGAGGCAAGCTGTGCCTCTGGAATGACCACAGTGCGAGAATGTTTGTGTGTGAGCGTGCATGCGTGTGTGTCCATGTGTGCCTGGATGAATGTGGTTGAGTGTGTGTATGCACGTGCATATGAATGACTGGGGTTATGAGAGTGTGAGTGTGCACCTGTGTGTGATTATAAGTGTGGCAGTGAGTGTGTGAGTTGCACGGATTGCCGATGTGAGTGTGCACTTGTGTGAGTGTGAGCGTGTGTGCCCCTGCCAGGGCGTGCGCTGGTGGGTGCGGTGTGCACAGTGGGGCCCGGGCCTCCTGCCCCCCAAGGGCAGCTGGGTGGGCTCCGTGCTCCCTCCAAGTGGACTTGGCCCCCGGCTCCAAACCCAGCCGAGGGGCGGCTCGCTCCTGGAGACCCGCGGATGTCGCAAGGGGGCGCCGCGCCACTGAAGGCCGGGACGGGGGCGGTGCGCGGGGCGGTGCCGGAGTCCGGGATGCCGGCTCCAGAGACGCCGCGTTCCGCCCCGAGGAGGCCGCCGGCCGGGTAAGCGGAGCCCGGAGCTCGCGGAGTCTGGACCGCAGGTAAAGTTGAGCGCGCCGTGGGGGGTCCGCGGCGAAGGAGCCGGGGCCGCAGTGGGCGGTGGGGCGGGGGGCGCGGGCTCCTGTCCTGTGGTTCCGCGCGCAGCTTCTTCTCCGGGTGCGCGGTGCGCGCGGGCGCGGGAGGGTCGAAGGGGACCTTGGAATCCCCCTGTTCCGGCCAAGGGGGCGGGGGCGGGGGCGGCTCGGGGCGGGGCGGGGCTGGTGCCTCCCAGTCCTGCTCGGCGCCCGGAGTCCGGGAGTCGAGGGGGGCGTCCGGCCGGAGGCGCTCGCCAGTCTGGCCGCGCCGCGCGCGTGGATGGAGGTCTCGGCCGCGCATCGCCCCGTCTGTTCGCGCTAGTCCTGCGGGACCCCGGGTGAGCGGAAGGCGAGGAAGGGGCGCGGGTCTCGGGAAAACCCGACTCTCCCGGCGCCCGCCCCGGCTCGGTTAGGGGCTCACCCGGCTCGCGCGGAGAGCGGGCGGGGGGTGGGCGAATGCTCGGCGCGCTGCGCCTTTCCCGGTCCCCCTTCTCCCCGGAGATGAACGCCCCACTCCCGCTCGGACACACGGCCGCGCCCCCACTCTGCCTCCTCCGACCAGCCGGGGCGCGGCCCGAATTGGGGGAGAGAAGACCCAGCTCCCGCAGCCGCGAATTCTGCAAACCCGGAGCCCATGCGCTCCGTCCTCCCGCCCGGGGAGCTCCCAGCCTTGCCCGCCGAGCGCAGCCCGGGTCAGGACGGTGGTCACTGGGGACGAGGAGTGTCCCTCCTGCGGGGCTCCCGGGTTCGGGCGGACGGAGGGGGCGTCCAGCAGGTGAACTGGGCTCGCTCCGCGTCCCGAACGTTCCCCCAAACCCACGAGTCCCGGAGACCCTGGGGCGTCCTGCGATTTCGGAGTGACCGGTGGAGCCCCCGCCCGCGCGCCTGGCTCCCGGGGTCTCCCCACACAGCAGGGGCTGCGGGGACCCCTCTGTCACCTCCTCCAAAGGGGCTGGGAGCAATTCCACCTGCCTGAAGAATTCCAGGAAGTCCTTTCCCTGCGGGAGCCTCCTGGGTCCCCCCTTCTCCTCTGGCTGCAGAGACCTCTGGCTTCCGCGTGTGCTCAAGGTGAGCGCCGGGCAGGTTGTAAATAATGGATTTTGACCCAGTTGGGAGATCTCGGAGTGATTAAGTGGAGAGGCTGTTCCACCCTCAGCCCTGCCCAGGCAGCTGGGTGACCCCGCGGGCCACATGCCACAGGGGCACGGACTCAGCCCTGAGTGGTTTTCGTTCTGCTGAGAGTCCAGGAGGCTTCCCGAGACCCCGAGCAGAACCGCGGAAGAGGGGACCCTCTTCCCCCACCCCTGTTGTCTGGGATGGTGCAGGGTACACAGTTGGCCTCTGAAGGTTCTTCCTTAGCAATTCCTAGTCAGAGGGATGGGATTGCCGGGCTCTCTTAGGGAATTTGGGGGGATTGTGGTACATTCTGGGGATGAGGTCACCTTGGCTGCCACATTCTCGGGACTATCCACTGTTGCCACAAAGGGTTGCTGTGTCCGCATCTTCCCTGTGGAGAGGTGACAAAAACAACTTCCAGGTCTGTCCAAGGCCAGTGCCAGTTGTTATATTCCACTTTGCAAAAGTGTGTTTTAAATCTTGAGATTTCGATAATTTAAGGGAAAAATTGATGTTTTCGTAGGCATGAGAAGAAAAGGAGGGAAGTGAGTTCTCAGCTGCCACAGGCAGGAGGCTGCTCAGCTTTCCCTTTTGAGCGCCTGGCTGAGCCCGGCCTGTGCCAGGCGCACAGGAAGTATGTGGGGGGCGGGTGGCTGAGCTGTGATTTGGGGTTTCTGCCCAGCGTGCGGCTGGGGCTGCATGGCTATAGTCACAGGTGCAGGTGCCTCCACTCATGGGTCATGCTGGTAGGAACAGGCCGGTCAGAAACGATAGCGTGGTGGGTTTTGCCCTGGTGAAAAGCAGGTGCTTGGGTTCTGAATGTCTCGGGAGGATCTGCGCAGCTTTGTTGTTCTTTTGTCTGATGGTTGGGGGCTGCTTTTCTGGAAGAAGTGGGTCTCAGGCAGGCACCTGGAGGGCAGCGCGAACGGAGGGCTGCTTGCCGTGGGAGGCACGTCGCTCCGCAGCCCTGGCAGGCGTGGGGGCGGGACTGAAGGGAGCAGATGGGGCTGTGCCGACAGGCATGAGCTCTGGGGGCCGGGAGGGGTGGCAGGGCCTGCAGGACGAGGACACGCAGGGCATCCAGGGACGGCCACCTGTGTCTGAGTACTGCGCGCCTGTCCACGGATGGGTAATTTTGTAATGAATGGGGACATCTTAGGGCTAACGCTTGGTCAGGGATGTTCTCGGTGGTAAGGAAAGGAGCCATGGGGCCCTCGCTGCGAGTGAGGTCGCTCAGACAGACACGGGTGCTGCCATCAGGTGGCCCAGCCTGTAGGCAGGAGCCCAACGAGGGCGGGCGTTGACCGAGGGTGTTTAAGACCCCCTTCCTCAGGTGAGGCTTGGGAGGCAGGATCTCGGCCCCCTAAACCTGCTGAATCAGAGCCTGCCTCTGACAAGACATGTACCCGGCCTTCCCGTGTGGGAGGCACTCAGGGTCCTTGCTGGTGTCGGAGAAACAGCCCTGGCTCCTTCACAGCGGCGGCTTCCGGCAGGAGCCTCAGCAGTTCCTTCCCCGGGCGGGCGGTGCTGAGCAGACGGGAGGTGGGCTGGTGCCTGTGCTTGCAGTCGGCCTGGCGTGTCCCGCGGGCACCCGCAGGCTCCGCTCACCCGCGGGCTGGTTTGTAGGGACAGGTCTGCTTGGGGAACCACAGCGAGGAGCACCCAAAGCAATGTCAAATCAAAACGGGTCCCCGGCGAGGCCAGGAGTTCACCCAGACTCATGGAATTGCTAACGGGAATCTTATCAACAGCCGGTTCAGCCTTTTCATGTGATGGGAGACCATGCCAGGCAGCTGCCGACAGTCTGGCCACGAGGAGCTCTTGCTGTTGAGGCACTGTGAGCTATCAGACAGCCTCCCTCTGCAGACAGCCATGCGGATGTCCGGGGCGGCCGAGAGATGCTGGGCAGGGCTTTAACCGCTGGTCTCTGATCCCCGGCACGTCAGATGAGAGGGTTGAACTGAATGATGACGCCCTGACCTTTGTCAAAATCAGTAATACATTCCCTCAAAAAGAAACCATGCACTATTTTAGTTTGATTGTGAGTTTAGAAAAAGGCTAATTGAAATGTAATATAAAAATAGCGCAGAAGACCTTTATGTTGTCTTTTTCAATTAAGGAAGCTGAGACTGTGTGAGAACCGGTACCTGTGAAGGCCTCAGGCCTCATCAGCTCTGCGTCCTCCTCCCTCGAGGGGATCCTTGCGTCTCTTAGTCCAGCGGGTCCAGGTCCTCCATCCCTGCTGGGTTTCCTCAGCTGGGGCCTGTGGAGGGGCCACACCTGCCCCACACCGCCCACCCTTCACCCAGGCCCTGGGAAGGAGGGGATGCACAGGCTGGGCCCGGGAGCCCTCCGAGGCCATTCCCAGAGTTTAATGGCCTTCTGGATATTTTTAACCTTCTCAGATAGTTAAGCGATGGAGTTTAAATCTTAGATTAGACGTGAGTAGTGAGCACATGAAATCAAAGGCTAGAATTATGGGGCCCAGTGTAGCTCCAGAAACCTTCAGGCTGATCTGAATGTGGCAGCAGTTTTTACTAAATTCCAGCTCAAAGAGGCAAACGTATTCCTGCATAGGATTAGCGCAGTGGCAAAGGCTGTGTGGTCCTAGTTGTTCCTGGCTGAGCTCCTGGGTGTGGTGCACAGAGGGGCTCCTGTGCGCCCAGCAGGGTGCTCTCACCTGTGTCTCCGCCCTCGCGTGGAGGGATTCATTGCCCGCGTTTCTCGTCACACTCATCACCTGGTTAATGGGAAGCCACTTAGCCAGGGACTTCGGGGACCCCTTCACCAGGGATTCCAGGTGGTGGGTCAGGGTGGGCCTGGAATTGACTCTTAGCACATGTCCTACATAATGTTCATCTCTGAGAAGTTTTGGAAATGGTGATTAGTGGATGTGACTTGCATTTCCGTAGTGAGATGGAATAGACAGAAAATATGAGCATTTCATACACTGTGCAGTTAGTTTTGTGTGTTCCTGGTCATAGCATAACATGTTTTTCTCACTGTGGGTTTTTAAGTCATGGAAAGAGCTGCCCAAACTACAGACAGTTTAGAAATGTTCAATTTTCTGTGCAGTTTAGAAATGTTCAAAAAGCACTTAGAAGACTAGGTGGACGCGGCTCATGGAGGGGCGTCTGGGGACCCTGGAGCAGTGAAGGTCGGCCCTCCCAGCCATGCCACTCCAGTCCGGAGAGCCTGGCCTCAACACCTGTCCCAGCTGTGCCGCTCCAGTCCGGAGAGCCTGGCCTCGACACCTGTCCCCGCCGTGCCACTCCAGTCCGGAGAGCCTGGCCTCGACACCTGTCCCAGCTGTGCCACTCCAGTCCGGAGAGCCTGGCCTCAACACCTGTCCCAGCCTGGCCCCTGCAGCATCAGCACTAATGGGGTAGGCCTGGCTGTAACTTCTGCACCCACAGCTAAGCAGGCACTTGGCTGGCTCCCCTGCCTTCCTTCTCCAGCTCAGGTTCACACCCCAAGGACACCCTTCCTGGCACTGACACCTGTGTGCACACCTGAGCCACCCCCAACCTGGCAGATAACAGATTCTGAGCGTACAGTGGCTCTAGCATGCATCTGTTACAGCTGGGAGGACAGTTCCTGGCTTTTTTTTTTTTTTTTTCCTGTTCTTTTGGAGGGGATGTCTTTGTGTGCAGATTAACAGGAAAAAATTCTATGACAAGTTTTATATCGGTACATTTTATTTAACATCATAGCAATTGATGCAATGGAGTGAAAATGCTTTGGTGAAATAAAATGCATTAAAAGTTAATGCTTGGCTGGGTGCGGTGGCTCACTCCTGTAATCCCAGCACTTTGGGAGGCTGAGGTGGGCAGATCACCTGAGGTCAGGAGTTTGAGACCAGCCTGGTCAACATGGTGAAACCTCATCTCTACTAAAACAAAAATTAGCCGGGCATGGTGGCAGGCATCTGTAATTCCAGCTACTCGGGAGGCTGAGGCAGGAGAATTGCTTGAACCCGGGAGGCGGAGTTTGCAATGAGCCGAGATCATGCCACTGCACCCCAGCCTGGATGACAGAGCAAGACTCCGTCTCAAAAAAAAAAATAGTTGGCCGGGCGCGGTGGCTCACGCCTATAATCCCAGCACTTTGGGAGGCCGAGACGGGTGGATCAGGAGGTCAGGAGATCGAGACCATCTTGGCTAACATGGTGAAACCCCGTTTCTACTAAAAATACAAAAAATTAGCTGAGCGTGTTGGCAGGCGCCTATAGTCCCAGCTACTCGGGAGGCTGAGGCAGGAGAATGGCGTGAACCCAGGAGGCGGAGCTTGCAGTGAGCTGAGATCGCGCCACTGCACTCCAACCTGGGGGACACAGCGAGACTCCGTCTCAAAAAAAAAAAAAAAAAAAAAGTTAACGCTCATGAGGTTGCCTGATCACCTCTGTAGTCACAGGGCAGGGCCACCTCCCTCACCTCCAGGCCTCCAGTTCTTCCCGGAGGTTCACAGCCACTTCAAGATGACAGTTTCTGACTGTGAACAAATTTCCTTGATTTAATTTTCCCTTGTTTTCTGCCAAAAGAAAAGACATCTTCTAGAAGAGGGAAGATAGGAAATATGTATCATTGGCTTCTTTAATACTTGCCAAATTAGAAACGGAAACATTCTAGGGTGAAGAAAACAGTGGCTAGGCGTGGGTGCGCAGTGCTGGGGACCGACGAGGGGGCCTGCGACTCTGGGACTCCGATCGTGTTTCTTCCCTGAGAACCTGCAGGGCCGGCCGTGATTCTCACCTCTTGTGGTCCAAGGCTTCTGCTGGGCTGATGGAGGAGGCGTTCTCTCCCATCCCACCCCAGCAGGGAGCCTGCCCTCCTGTCCAGGAGCCCTCACAGCTCAGCAGGGGCCCTCCCGCATCTCCCGACCACAGGCCCCAGTCCCGGCCAAGGTTCCAGGATGCCAGCAGGTGCCTGAGACTGGGCTGCCTCCAAGTTTCTCCTTACTGTGATGGCCCCGGGGCCATGTTGAGGCTTCCGCGTTGGTTTCTCCGGGGTTGGTGCTGGTGGATCAGAATCTTAGGCCTGGCCTGGCCGTGTCACTCCTGTCTCACCTTCAGGGAGCTCCAGCCTGCAGCAGGCCCATCCTTTGCTGGTGGCAGATTATTCCTCAACATGGGGATCTTGTTCCTTTTTAAAGTGCTGCATGGCACTGAATGCTTCCAGACCTGGGAGCATGATCACGGGGTGGCCAGAACACCTGCCGCCTCGGGGTCTGTGCTGTTCTCTGAACCGAGGCCCCATGGAAAGGTGCTGCTCAACCCCACGCTAAATCTGGCCACCTTCACTGCAGGCCTACGTGACCTGTTCCCCAAAGGCCACAAGAAGAGGGCATTTGAGAGTGTGTTCTTCTTGCCCAGGCCGGAAGGCACCAGCCACAGCCGCTGGACCCTGGCCCTGCTGGACTCTGCCTGCCAGCACCCACTGATCACTGCATGGGGTATGCACATGGTGTGCTGAGCTCCTGCCGGCTGGTGCTGCACCAGGCTCCGGGGGGACTCAGTACCCAGGCCACACACCTAGGGCTCCTGGCTGGAGCCAGTGCTGCGTCAGAGGCCCAGGTCCTTCCCCTGACAGGCTGTGGCTGTGGGGGGCCCTCCCATGGGTGCTCAGGTGCACCCGTGGCCGGTCCTGAGCCAAGGTGCAGAAACACACCCCAGCCCCAGAGCTGCTGACGCACCGCTGCTTCCTGGAGTCTGTGCTTCAGTCAAGTCTGGGCTGATGCTCTTTGATGTGAACCGCAGTTGTCGGCCTCTGAAGAAATCATTTCACACCAAAGGGAATGTGGCATCAAAAAGAAGCCAACAGTGAGCCCCACGGGAACAAGCGGAGGGCCTCTTCAGGCTTCCAGGTACAACAAATGCAATTTAAGATGCCTTTTATTGCTTTTTCTCACATTCTAAAAGCAGTATACTTTTATCACAGAAGACTTGGAAATGAAAATTAAAAAGAAGTATAAATTACTTTTTAAAAATCTTGCGTAAGATTGCAGCTATCCAGAGGAAATGGCTGCTAATACATTAGGATAGTTTCAATGTGTATTTACAGAATGACCACACACACGCACACACGCACACGGATGAAGGCTCTCATGCATGTTTGGGGTTATTTCATATTGTGTTATATCGAAAGCATCCTTTTGTTTGGATTTATCAAACTCTGTTTCTGTGTCCTCCTGTTATTGGCCACGTAGTTTGTTTCCAGTTTGTCGATGTTCCAAATACCACTGTCATGAACGTATTTGTAGATACATCTTTGAAGAAACTTTGCATATCGTCAAAAGTTAGAAACACTAAGGTCTTACACATTATGCCAGCTCATTTCTCAGGAAAGCTGTGCCAGATGCATCCTTCACATTCTCCGCCTCACCGCACTGCGTTTCAGCACTTTAACCTCTTCTCAATTTTCCAAATATGTGGCTTTTTGCTGTAAAAGTGATACATGGTCATTAGGAAACACACGCGTGGCAGGAGGTGTAAGAGGAGGGCCTGCCGCGCACTCGGGATGAGGCCGACACCTGCGGAGCTTCCTCCAGACTTGGGCCCCGCTGGCTGCACCCACACGAAGGTGCACTGGCTACAGGTCGAGTTTCTAGAAAACGCTGCGCTTGATGACGTCTGGCTAAGGCTGAATGTTTTTCTCCATTGCTTTTTTTTTTTCCTTCTATCATGTTTCTCAGTGATGATCTTAGTGGCTTCCTGTCTCCCTTTTGTCACATTTCTGGCCTTCTGGTCTTCACTGTGGTCCTGGTGGCCATGTGCCGCCTGGCGCCCTGGAGGGCTGCAGCCTCTTCACCTGATGGCCTCATCCACCATGGGTGATTGCAGGGCCAGAGGAAGTTAAATTAGCAGACGTTTCTGAGTTGAGTGTGAGCTGGATTCTGTGCTGAGTTAGAGCTAGAAAAATGTCTCCACCTGCTAAAATCTAGAGTCTAGTTGTGGGGGAGGAGGAAATATAGACAGACGCAGGCCCACATGCACACACACACACGCGCACATGCGTGCACACACACGCACTTAGGGGACAGGGCAGAGCCAAGAAAACAGGAACATGACGAGAGACTGGAGTGAAGGCCCCAGGGAGTGACAGGTGGATTGATCCAGCCAGGCCTGAGCTCGCATCTGTTCACACAGAGCTTTGGGACGTTAGGGTGACAGAGGAAGGAGGCGGCCGGGATAGGCCACACAGGTGGTGGGAGCCTGTCTCTAGGATGAGTTTCTGCCTGGGGTCTTCCTCTCCCTGCCAGGGTGCAGGACAGCAGGTATCAATCTCGCCCAGTGGGACTCGGTGGTCCCTCATTCAAAGGGGCTGAGAGCCAGACATCCAGCCCACGAAGCTCACATGGAAGCCACTGTGTGGTCTCAGGCAAGGCCGCTGTGTCGGGGGTTGGGGCGTGAGGCCATCAGGAAGCCCCCTGAGCGTTCGTAGTGGACGGTCTCATGGGTGTTTCTTGAGCCGTGCTCTGCATGGCCTGCAACATGGTCTCACTCGTTGCTGGGGGCCCCTGAGTTATGGAAATTATTCTAGGATCCTTCAAATGCTTCACTTAACTCCAGCCAGGCCTTGAGAAGAAAGCATTTTAGAATCAGAGGTTGTCTTTTATCTCTCAAATGATGGTTTTTAGAAAAATATTGGTAAAATTAATACTTGCTAGGAGGAAGCGTCAGAACATGGATTCTCTAACTCTTCCTTAGGGTGTTTTGATTTACTGATGAATTGGCCTCTTTCTCTCCTTTTGAATGCATTAAGCTTTCCTTTTTAGACTGTAATGGTGACCCTTTCTCAAATAAAACCAGAACTAACGGCTTCAAAACCACTCCAGGCAAAATTAATAAAGAGAAAATAACATTCTTTCCTTTTCATTTCAAGGGCAGTTTTCAAAAATCTGCATTGACTTAAGGCTAGAAAGAGAAAATGCATACATGGAATTTTCTTTCTACCCTTACTCATGGATCTAGGGTCTGCATGGGGTCTCAGATTTCCACCAGGGGCAAACTTCCTCATCTTTCTTCATGTTTAAATGTTAGAAATAGCCTGAAGCCTTGGGCTGCAGAGAGCTCAGGGGTGCCTTTGAGCTGGACAGACCTCTGTGGAGGAGAAAGCTGACCCCGGAAGGGTTTGGTCCGGCCAGCGAGGGTCAGCACCCACCTCAGCCTGCCTGTGTCTGTCTGCACCTCAGGGTCACACGTGCAGATGGACTGAGGGTTCCGAGTGGGTGGGTCAGGGATACCGGGAGCTCGTCGCGTAGTCTGATGTTTTTGCATGAAAGTGAGGTCCTCTGAGGGAGATGCACCGTCTGAGCCTGTTCGTGTTGGGGTACCGCGAGCAAACCTCACGCCCTCCTCACGTTGCCGACGCTCTCTGCATCTGCCCCAGGACATGGACGATGAGCCTTTCTGCTCCACTGTCAACGCCCGAGCGCCCAGCGCCCTCACAAGAGAAGCAAGCGCTCAGTGAGCACCTCAGCGGCGCGGACTGTCCTGACACGTCACCCCACCGGGATTTCTAGAACGCCTCTGCACTCGTGCGTCCACTCCATTTTACAGATGAGAAACTGGTATGACTCCCATGTACGTGGCCCAGGCTCACAAATTCTCTCTTCTTAATGGTCTCACGCCTGGCCCAGCCCTTCCTCCCTCCCGCCGCAGCACAAGCTGAAGAAGCAAGTCCAGCTGTGAAGCCCCCACCTCAGCCTCGGCCCCAGAGTCCGCGCTCTGAGAGGCTGCTCCGGCCTCACTGACGGGCACTCCATGTTATATGCCCGGAGTCTGTGCTCTGAGAGGCTGCTCCGGCCTCACTGACGGGCACTCCATGTTATATGCCCAGAGTCTGTGCTCTGCGGAGCTGCCGGGGACGCGCTGACCACTCTCCACGTTACGGGCGCCCAACGCACCTATCGTTTATGCAGCTTTCGGTTCTAAACCTCGCTCCCAGGAAGGCGGATGTTCACGCCCACTCAAGACATACTTTTCAGGTGGTGCAGCCCAGGCGTCCTACTGCACACTAGGAGCTGTGGTCACCTCGTCCAGAAAAAACAAGAATGTGGCCAAATGCCCGCGGCTGCCCTCTGCGTCTCCTTCATTGTTGCCGGTTTTAAAGCTTCTCCTCCCACTATCGTGACGCTCCAACTTTCCGGGGCTCATGGCGTTGTGGGGCTGGTGGGCAGTGTCCTGTGCTCCTTGGCATCTGGCTGTGGGTTCTGGGCTCAGCACCGTCCATAGAGCCAGCCTAACGGAGCCACCCGCCCATCGCACTGAGCCTGGGTGGAAGGGCCGGTGAGGATGAAACCTCGAGGGAGCATCCGTCAGAACCTGTGTCAGCACCCAGCTGGGCTTCTCATGTGCAAAGCCAGAATCTGATTTAAAAGCCAGGGAAGATGGGGGCGGGGGGGGTGGGGGAACTTGGAAATAGTCTAAAGGAAAAAAATGAGGTGAAAGGGACAAAAAGAGAAACTTGAAAAGGAAGCCTTGGAAAAGAGAGACGAGAGGGTGGACAAAGAGGACCAAGATGAGACTGGAGAATTTCTGATCAGTGGGGAGGGGGGAAGCACCACGCCCAGTCCTGGAGGGGTATTGCTGGGGGCTGCCCCGCACAGAAAGGGAGCTCTACAGGGCAGACAAACCCAGCTTTGGTCCCATCTCATGTCAAATACTGATGCCGAGTGCTGGTGAGTAAAGGCAGGAAACGTAGAAATCAAAAATTAAAAAACAAAGTAGCCAGATGCAGTGGCTCATGCCTAGAATCCCAGCACTGTGGGAGGCTAAGGTGGAAAGATCACCTCAGACGTTTGAGACCAGTCTGGGGAACATAGCAAGACCCTGTCTCTAAAAAAAAGAATTAGCCAAGTGTGCTGGCACAGGCCTGTAGTTGCAGCTACTTGGGATGCTGAGGTGGGAGGATCACTTGAGCTCAGGAGTTTGAAGCTGCCGTGAGCTATGATCACACCGTCACTCTCCAGCCTGGGTGACAGAGTGAGACCCTGTATAAAAAAAAAAACAAACCAAAAATCCTAGAAAAAACTAGAAGTAAATATATGCACAGTCTCTGGATGATGAGGACTGTCCAACCTTAGAAGCATGAGTCAGGCTCTTCTCAAAAACAAAAACAAACCAGAACTTAGAGTCAAACGATACTCAAAACTCAGCATGTTGTTGTATACTAGCAATGAAAAACCTGGAAAGGAAATTAGGAAGACAATTTACTATAGTATCAAAAAGAGTAAAACCCCTAGCAAGAAATGTAACCAAAGAGGTGTAAGACTTGTATGCTGAGAACTACAGAACATTGCTGAAAGAAATTACAGACCTAAAGAAATGGAAAGACATCCCATGTTCATGGATAAGAAGACTTAACATTGTTAAGGTGGCAATACTCCCAAACTGATCTACAGATTCAATACAATTCCTATCAAAATCCTAGCTGACTTTTTGCAGAAATGGACAAGCTGATCCTAAAATTCATATGGAATTACAAGGGACCAAAGTCAGTGAAAAAAATCTTAAAAAAGAACAAAGTTGGAGTTCTCACACTACTTATTGAAACTTACTACAAAGCTACAGTAAGCAAAATAGTGTGGTATTGGCATAAGGAAAACATATTGATCAATGGAATACAATTGCGATTCTAGAAATAAACCTACACATCTGTGGTCAGCTGACTTTTGATGAGAGTGCCAGGACCATGCAATGGAGAAAGAATAGTCTCTTCAGCAGATGGTGCTGGGACAACTGGATTCCACGTACAAGAGAATAAATATCCAAAATGTCCATGATACAATAAAAAAAAAAGTCACTCATCAAGAACCAAGAAAACCAAAACATAAATGAAGAAAGACAATTAACAGACACCAACATCAAGCTGAATCAGATGTTGGTTTATATGACTACTATTTTAAAGTAGGCTTCACCAATCAACGATGGGTTTTAAATGCTTCACCAATCAATTATGTATTTTCCTGAAACAAATGAAAGAATAGAAAATCTTAGCAAAGAAATGAAAGATATAAAAAAGAAAAAAATGAAATCATGTAACTGAAACATATAACAACAGTTTTTTAAACTCTGACTGCATGGGGTGAACAGTAAAGGGGAGATCACGCTGGATGGAATTAGTGAACGTGACCCACAGAAATTACCCAACATCAACAGAAGAGTGAAGAAAGACTGGAAAGCATGGGCAGAGAGTCGCAGGGAGTTGTGTGACAATAACAAAAGTGTCAATACTTGTATCATCAGGCCCCAGAAAGAGAGGAGAAAGAGTGGGGCTGAAAAAGTATTTGAAGAAAGAATGCCCCCAAAACCTCCCAGATTTGGCAAAAGACATAGATCTACAGATTCAGGAAGCAGAAAGACAACAGGAAAATCTCCAGATACTTGGAAATTAAATAACATGCCTTAAAATTATCTATGGGTCGAAGAGGAAGTCTCAAAGGGAAATTTGAAACACATAGAACTGAATGAAAGTGAAAATACAACACAGCAGCCTATGTGAGATACAGTTGGAACAGTTCTGGGGGGAGGTTTATAACATCCAGTGCTTAGATTAGAAGAGACGAAAGGTCTCAAAGTAATATTAATAATATGTTACAAAATTGAATTAATTCTTAAAAAGTTCTGAAAAATCTCCAGACCAGGTGATTTTACTGGAAAATTCTACCAAATACTTATAGAAGAATTCATTCTACCAAACATTCAAAGAAGAGAAGGGAACCCTTCCTCACTCAATGTGAGGTTTAATGAGGTCAGCCATACCTGGCGACCACATTAAACAAACACATTACAAAAAAAGAAAACTAGAAAACTAAAGCCGGGCCTGGTGGCTCACGCCTGTAATCCCATCACTTTGGGAGGCCAAGACAGGCAGATCACTTGAGGCCCAGAGTTCAAGACCAAGCTGGCCAACATGGCAAAACCTCATCTCTACTAAAAATACAAAAATTAGCCAGGCGCAGTGGTGCACACCTGTACTCCCAGCTACTCAGGAGGCTGAGGTGCTAGCATCACTTGAACCCAGGAGGCAGAGGTTGCACTGAGCCAAGATCGCACCACTGTAGTCCAGTCTGGGTGATAGAGCAAGACTCTGTCTCAAAAATAAGTAAATAGGCCAGGCACAGTGGCTCATGCCTGTAATTCCAGCACTTTGGGAGGCCAAGGAGGGCGGATCACGAGGTAAGGAGTTCGAGACCAGCCTGGCCAACATGGTGAACCCTCATCTCTACTAAAAATACAAAATTAGCCAAGTGTGGTGGTGGTGTAATCCCAGCTACTCACAAGGCTGAGGCAGGAGAATCGCTTGAACCCGGGAGGGGGAGGTGGCAGTGAGCCGAGATCGCGCCATTGCAATCCAGCCTGGGTGAGAGGGCGAGACTCCATCTTAAAATAAATAAATAAATAAATTTAAAAATAAAAAAGAAAGCTATAGACCAGTATCTTTCACGAATTTACATGCAGAACCCTCAACAAAATATTAGGAAATTGAGTCCAGCAATGAATAAAGTTGCTGCACCAAATGAGATTTAATCCAGGCACACAAGTCTGGTTCAACGTTCAGAATCAAACACTATACTCCACCATATCAACAGAAGAGATATACAATCATATTAATTGATGCAGAAACGCTTTTGACAAATCCAACGTCTACTCACAATAAAAACTCCCAGAAAACTAGAAGTAGATCCTCAATTTGATAAAGAACATCCACAAAAAATCCACATCTGAAGCCTTTTCAAGAAATGAGGTAGGTGCAGTTGGTCATCCATGGGTGGGGTGGAGTGGGGGGAGGACGGAGAAGCTTATCCTAAACCTTCCACCTACTACACAAACCAACTCAAAGCAGATCACAGACTTAAATGTAAACATAAAACCATAAGAGTTCTAGAAAAGATAGGGGAAATTCACTGGGACACAGGGGTAGGCAAAGCCTTCTTAGACTTGATACCAAAGGCATAACCCATAAAAAGCAAACTTGATAAATTGGACCTCATCAAAATTAAAAACTGCCCTGCAAAAGACATTTTAAGAGCATGAAGGATAAAACCACAGAATGGGAGAAGATATTTGCAAACCACGTATTCACTAAAGGACCAAAGTTTGGAATATATAAAGAACTCTCTAAATCACTGGTAAACAAACATTCAAAACATGTCCAGTTAGACATGTACAAGGTGTGTGCACAGACCTTTCACTGTGGAGAACTCACGGAAGGCAGACAGGCAGGTGCAAAGACACCCAGCACCGTCAGCCTTTAGGGAAATGCAAATTAAAACGACCGTGCCCCTACACATCTACCAGAGTGGCTGAAATCAATAGAAAATATTGACAACACCGAATGCTGACAAAGATGCAGAGAAATGACCTCTCATGACTCGCTGGGAATGTAAAATGGCTCAGCAACCCTAGAAAACAGTTTGGCCGTTTCTGATAAAACTAAACATGTCACTCCCATATGACCCAGCAATTGTGATCTTGGGCATTTATCCCAGAGAAATGGAAAATATATTCACATAAAAACCTAGATACAAATTTTCATAACAATGTTATTACTAACAACCAAAAACTGGAATTGTCCCAGAGACCCTTCCACAGGTGATAGTTCGATGATTGCCCTTCCGTACTGTGGAATACTCTCAGTAGAAAGGGACGGATTATCGGTACACACAGCAGCTTGGATGAATCTCCAGGGAATTATGCTGCGTGAAGAAAGCCAGTCTCAAAATAATCAGACTCTGCCATTCCATTTACACGGCATTCTTGAAAGGACAAGCTTACAGAGATGAGAGCAGATTAGGGGCTGCCGGGGTTTTACAGAGCTGGGAGGGGGTGGTGGGAGTGACTCTGCCTGCGTGGGTCACCATCAGTCCTGGCGGTGAGATTGTACTGCAGTTTTGCAAGAGGCCACCATTGGCGGAAACTGGGTAAAGGTACAGGGGATCCCTTTGTATTGTTTCTTGCAACTGCATGTTAATCTATTATTAATCTCAAAAGGTTTAATTCTAAAAACGTATATGTACATATTTAAAGGCTTAGTAGAAGTTCTGGGTAAATAAGTCACTTTAAAAGTAGTTACTTGTGGGGTGTGGATTTGTTTTGAAGGGGGAAGGGTGAGGATGGCCATGTGCTTTTACCCTGTGTGCTTTTTTTTTTACGATGAAAATACATTTATGTTTTAGTAGTGTAATTTCAAATATAAACAGATTAGGGTCAGGAAGTCTTCCCAGAAAAAATGAATTTAATATGCAAAAGGATGTTCTTTGCAGTATTCATGAACTAGCATGGAACTTTGGTATCAAAATAATGTCTGACAATAGGGAAATGTAAGTAAATTAAGATCCATCCTCAGGGCGAGGTATTACGCAGTTTCCACCAAAATGCTTATATCCAGGCACAGTGGCTCACGCCTGTAATCCTAACAATTTGGGAGGCAGAGGTGGTAGGATTGCCTGAGCCCAGGAGTTCAAGATCAGCCTGGGCAACATAGTGAGATGCTGTCTCTACGAAAAAATAGAAAAAATTATCTGGATGTGATGGCAGACGCCTGTAGTCCCGCTACTCGGGAGGCTGAGGTGGGAGGATCACTTGAGCCTGGGAGGTCAGGGCTGCAGTGAGCCGAGATTGCACCACTGCACTCCAGCCCCAGGGTGACAGAGTGAGACCCTGCCTCAAAAAAAAAAAAAAAATCCTTAAATGGTTTATGAGAGTGTTGGGGAGTGTTCAATGATGGCTTCTAGTGGAATCAAAGAAGAATCAGAACTTTATTTCTGCTGGATTCCTGAGGTCAGTGAAGGAACCACCGCTCAGCAAAGACGTGACCTCACTCTAGAGCCCTGTGCCCGGCTGTCCCTGCCCACAGCACAAACCCCCAACTTCTCCACCTTGCTCCATTGCTAAACCATTCTGTCTGGAGCAGATTTCCCGTGGGGAGGGAGAAAAGAGGGGCTGTTAGGAAAGGGGTCTGAGGAAGCCCTTCAGCGTGAGTGTCCTGTCTGCTGTCCCCTGCTCCCTGACGCAGCTGCTCTAACCCAAGTCCGGGGCTCCCCGCTGGCCTGTGTGCCCCGATGGTGCCCACCACCCTGGAGCTGAGCCACGCTGCCACAGGGGGGTGGCGGCCAACATTGCTGAGCAAACACTGAATTTGGCGACCACGTAAAACTATGCAGAGACGAGAGGGAAAGACGTCCTGCAAAATGTATGCTGGCTGTTTCTGGTGGTGGGATTGGGTATTTTTGTCTTCGCTTTTATTGTACTGTCTGATTTTCCATTTTTCCACGGATTACTTTTATAATTGGAACATTGCTTTTTATGCAGACGAACATCTAAGACTCGTTTAGACAAACTGAGGTAGAGAAAAATAAGAAACATCAAAACATACCCTGTCCTGCCCTGGGCTTTAATCCTCATGAGGCCACACTGTTCAGAATCAGCTCAGGGACTGTGGCATTTCGGGGTGTCCTTGCTGACAGGGTATTTGGCGGCCCCCGAGTTCCCTCCTCAGAGGAGGCAGCCGTGGGGGACCCTGCAGCAGCTGTAGTGGTGTGGGACTTGGTAGCGGGGTCCTGATGGCGGAGGACCCAGCACGTCTGTTCTCAGCGGAGCAGCTGCCCATCTCCCCCTCCCCTCCCCTCCCCATTCTCTGCCCTCTGGGGGCTCCGCTCTGGGTAGGGGCGGCACCCCAGCCCTGCACAGGCGCTCTTTTCCCTTTCCTGTATGCCTTGATGATTGTTAATAAAACTTCTTCAAAGTTGGTTTTCCAAACGTGGACGATGTGGGAATGAGACATTTGAGTTATTCCAGCTCCCTGTTTTTCTTCCAGAAATGGATAATGGGCCCATTTCACATTGAATTAAAAGGCTATTAAGGCGTGCAAATGGTGTGAGCAACGTGTCATTTGCTGTTTCTCACAAATGTGAAATTTTCCTGGGACGATATTCTCGCCGACCTGGCTGAGTGGCAGATCGGGAAACGTTCGCTGATCCCTGAGTGAAACCACGGCGCAGTGTGGAGGGCCCAGCCTGGGGTGAGCAGAGAAAGAAACTGGGGACCAGACACGCCAGGTCACAAATCCAGAACTCACCGATTGTGTTACTGAGCAGAACCAGTGCCTCGAGGCTGTGTGGAGGTGACAGCAAAAGACGCAGCGGCCTCAGGTCCCTTTACATGGCCTGAAAGGCACGGCTGTCACACGGTTGCCACTCACACGCCTGTCACATGGTTGTCACATGGCTGCCACATGGCTGCCACATGGATGTTACACAGCTGTCATATGGCTGTCACACGGCCGCCACTCACATGCCTGTCACATGGTTGTCACACGGCTGCCACATGGATGTTACACAGCTATCATACAGCTGTCACACGGCTGCCACTCACATGCCTGTCACATGGTTGTCACACAGATGTCACACACAGTTGTCATGCCTGGCTGTCCCACATGGTTGTCACATGTTATCAGATGTACTTGTCAGACACAGTGTCACATGGCCGTCACATGGTTGTCACACCCAGTTACACACATGGTTGTCACACACGTGTCACACACAGTTCTCACGGTTCTCACACACACAGTTGCTGTACATGATTATCACATACATGTGGTTGTCATGTGGTTTGCACATGGTTTGCACACAGTTCTCACACAGATGGTTGTCACGCAGTTGTCACACCTGGCTGTCACACACGCAGGTTCCCACGTGCATGTCACACACAGCTGCACTCTTGTCCCTGACGGCACACTCAGTGGAGGGGCGGCAGGCCCCATTCTGCCCTCCCTCCGCGCCTCCCACCTTCAGCTGCCCCTCGGTGGCACGGCATGGTTTTTGGCCGCAACCTCCTGTGGCCTCACAGCTTTGGTGGGCTCCACATCACCTTCCCCACTCACTCGCAGACCCTCGGACCTGACTGTGAGGACCCCTCTCTCATTCCTGGTTTGAGCCCGTGGAAGCCCAGGTCTCGGGGTGGGGGTGCCCTGAGGGTGCTGTGAGGTGGTGCGTTGGGCTCTTTGCTGAGGTGCATGGGTGCAGAGAAAGAGGACACGCTACTGGACCTGCCACCCAAGGGCTCAGGGTGGATGCTGCCTCCTCATGGGTGGGCGGGAGCCTGCCTGTCGCCCCAGGACAGACGGCCAAGGCCCTAGGCAGAGCACAGACCCTGAGGCAGCACCTTCGGGCCAGGAAGAACGAGCCACAGAGGGTGGGCGTGGTGCCTGTCCTGGATCCATGTGTGGCTGCTGTGGCCACCCGGGAGAGGCGACCAGATCTAATAAGGAAGCTCGACTCATCAGAGCGGGAGACAGCACCCCCCACCCTCCTCCCAGAAGGAGGCACAGATGGAAACGGCTGAGTGAGACCCCAGAGACCAGGTCACACTCGGGTGAGGAGCCCAAGAGGGGCGTGGATGCTGGAGGCCCGGGCCATGCCCACCTCGGCCAGCCCGCGAGAGATGCGCCAGGGTCGACTGCAGACTCTCAGCCCTCCCCAGGGCCGCCCCTCCCTCCTCCCCTGCTGCCTGGCCCCCTCGATTTTTCTAGCAAATAAGCAACAGCACGTCAGGAAACCATCTTAACTGAGAATTATGTTCCTGAGACAGGTGATGAAGCTATTTTTAGAAGTCTGTCACAGTTAAATTATATAAAAATTAAATGACCCCAGCCCATCAGTTGGGTCACCATGTACGACAGTCCCTCCCGCCAGCATCTCCGATGCGGAAACTGCTCGTTCAAGGGCTGGGCACTCTCCAGTCTGAAGATTTAGGATTAATAAGGAACTGCCCAGAAATCAGTTCGTACCTGCGGGAGACGTCCGTATCCTGAGGCAGAAATGACCGGCAGGCACTTTCCAACAGGGTGCTCCGTGGGGGCTTTGGGGCTGCTTTAGGGGCGACTCATTCCCAGGCAGCAAAGAGGGGCCCCTGGCAGCTCCAGCCACCAGAAGCACCCAGCAGCTGTGAAGAGCCGAAGATCCGCAGGTCTGGCCGAGCACTGAGCTTGCCTGTGAGAAGCGGCCATTGGTGACTAATGTCCGAGAGGCATCAGGACTCAGCACAGTGCCCAGTTCTGCCGGGGGCTCCACAAACATTTGGGTGTTGAATGAGAAAACAGACATCTAAGAATAGCATCAGGAGATGAAAAAAAACAAAAATAAGGGAGGAAGAAAGAGCAGAGAGACTCGTGCCACAACAGCAGAGGGGACAGCAGCTCTGCCGTAGCTGTGGGGTGATAGGACCCCTCTCACTGCTCACCGAGGCTGGTGAGGGCACCCAGGACGTGTCAGAGGGAGAAGGCGGGCAGCCTGCAGAGACACCAGGCAGGCCCTACCCAGGTGCAGCCCAGGATACCACCGAGCAGCTCAGGCGGGCCAGCCTCAGCCTGGCTGGCACAGGGAGGGCAGCCTCACCAACCGAGGGGCCCTTCCTGATGGCTGTATGGGTGAGGCTGAGCCTCAGGTCACAGATTTGGGGGTCTCTAGGGAGAGCTGTTGCTGCCAGGCCTGGGATCCCCACGGCACCTGTCCCACCTGGCACCACCCTGGGCACCGGACCCTCCTGGCAGGAGGCATGGAGCTGGCACTCGGTGTCCCTTCAGATCGGGCTGTGTTGGGCCTGGGTGTCACCCATGGACAATGCTCATGCCACAGGGTTTGTGTGAGCCCCGTCCTCGCTACAGGTGAGCTGAGCGCTCAGCCAAGGACCCGGCCAGGCCTCGCAGCCAGCAGGCTGCAATAGAGGCCGTCCACCTCCCCTACGGCTCCTCGGTGTGACTGGGGTAAAATACACATCACCTAAGGTATTCCATTTTAACTATTTCAAGTGGACAGTTCGGTAGCATGAATTCCATCTGCCGTGCTGTGCAGGCATCGCCACTTTTTGCCAAATTCTTCCATTGCCCCCAACAGGAACGCTGTAACCACTAAGTGGTAACTCCCCCATAGTGCCACCTCCAACCCCTGGTAAGGTCGACTCTGCTTTCTCTATGAACCCTGCTATTCTAGGGATTTCACGTAGGTGAATCACACAGTGCTGGTCCTCCAGTGTCCAGCTTCTCTCACTCAGCATAACGCTCTCCAGCTCCAGCTGCGCTCCGAGGAGAAGCTCCTTCCTTCTCGGAAGGAGGTGCGTGTCAGAACCTCCTTCTGTTCTGTGTCTGGGCAGTGCCTTGGTGCAGGGTACCCCACACTGTTTGCGTCCACCCTCTGATGGTGACACATGGGCTATCCCCACCATTTGGCTAATGGGACTGATGCTGCTCTGAACGTCGGCGCTTGTATCCTCTGTTTGAGTCCGTTTTCACTTCCTCCACACTTTTTGGCTGATGGGGCTGATGCTGCTCTGAACGTCAGCACGTGTATCCTGTTTGAGTTCCTGTTTTCACTTCCTCCAGGCATGTTCTCAGGAGGGAAACGCTGAGCCAGATGCCGATGCTGCTGCTTAACTTTTAGAGAATCTGCCAAACTTCCACAGCAGCTGAGCCATTTTCCCATTGGCAATACCGAGGGCTCCAGTATCTCCTATCCTCACCAGCACTTAGGATGGTCTGTCTTTCTTATTACAGCCATCCTGGCAGATGTGAAGTGATAGCTCATATCTGCATTTTCCTAATGATGAGTGATGCTGAGCATCTTTTCATCTGCTTGCTGGGCATGTGTACATCTTCTTTGGAGAAAAGTCTGTTCAAATGGGTACAATGTACCTTTTTTTTTAAAAAAAAAAAGGCTATTCAAGTTCTTTGCCCATTTTATTTACTTATTTATTTAGAGACAGGGTCTCACTCTGTTGTCCAAGCTGGAGTGCAGAGGTGCAATCAGCCTCAACCTACCAGGCTCAAGCAATCCTCCCACCTCAGCCTCTGGAGCAGCTGGGACTCCAGGCGTGCACCACCACACCCAGCCAATTTTTGTATTTTTTGTAGAGAGAGGGTCTCACTATGTTGCCAGGCTGATCTCAAACTCCTGGACTCAAGCGATCCTCCCACCTCAGCCTCCCAACGTGCTGGGATTACAGGTGTGAGCCACCATGCCCGGCCCCTTTGCCCGTTTTTAGATTTGGTTGTTTGTCTTTAGTTGCTGAGTTAGAGAAACTCATTATATGTTCTTGATATGAAGACCTTATCAGATATATGATTTGCAAATATTTTCCCCCAGCCTGTGGGCTTTCATTTTGTTGATAGTGTCCTCAGATGCACAGAAGTTTTTAATTTGAAGTTCAGTTGATCTATTTTTATTTTGTTGCCTGTGCTTTTGATGTCATTTAAGCAACCATTGCCAAATCCAGCGTCATGAAGATTTGACCACATGTTTTATTCTAAGAGTTTTATAGTTTTATCTGTTAAATTTTGGCCGTCAACCCATTTTTACTTGAATTTTTTTTTTTTTTTTTTTTTTTTTGACAGAGCCTGGCTCTTGTCACCCAGGCTGGAGTGCAGTGGCGCAATCTTGGCTCACGGCAACCTCTGCCTCCCAGGTTCAAGTGATTCTCCTGCCTCAGCCTCCCAAGTAGCTGGGATTACAGGCACCCACCACCACACCCAGCTAATTTATGTATTTTTAGTAGAGACGGGGTTTCACCATGTTGGCCAGGCTGGTCTCAAACTCTTGACCTCAGGTGGTCCACCTGCCTTGGCCTCCCAAAGTGCTGGGATTACAGGCGTGAGCCACTACGCCTGGCCTTTTACTTGAATTGTGTATATGGGGTGGGGTAGGGCTCAGCTGCACCCTTTTGTGTAAGCACGTCCCCATCTTCCTGGTGCCATTTATTAGGAAGGCCCTCCTTCCCGAATTAAATGGTCCTGGCACTCTTTTCCCAAAATCATTTGATCATAGGTGTAGGGTTCTTCTCTGTGCGTCCTGCTCTGCCCTCAACTGCCCTGTCTGTCCACGTGCCAGGCCACGCATCTTGATCGCCATAGCTTGGCAGCACCTTTGAGATTGGAAGTGTGAGGCCTCCATCTTTGCCCTTCTTTTTCAAAATTGTATTAACTATTCGTGGTCCGTTAAGACTCCATAAGAATTTTAGGATGGGCTTTTTCATTTCTGCAAAAAAAGCACTGTTAAGATTTTTGTAGGCCATTCTAGAAGTGGGCTGAGTGAATGTACCAGTTGGCTTTGTTGTGAAGAAATCCCAGCACTGATATTTGGGGCTGGGATGTGAAGCCTTCAGTAAAACTTGTCAAATTCAGACTCAAGGTGCCTTTTGTACCATTGTCCTGGGGTTTAAGCAGGAAATGTTAGATTTTTAAAAGCTTTTTATTTGAACAATTTTTAGACTTATAGGAAAGTTGCAGAATTTGTAGAGGTTCCCATGTCTCTCACCCACCTTCCTCCAGTGTTGGCAGAATGGTCCAGACCAGGGATTCCCACTGGCCCCGCCCTGGTCACTGCTTTAAAACCCCACTCAGATGTCACCGCGTTCTTCATACTAGAGCCACGGTTCTGCCCAGGGCCCCTCACCATCGTTCCCATCATCCATCTGTAACAGCTCTCCAGTTTGTTTTTTGTTTTTGTTTTTCACAATATTGATACTTTTTTAAATTATTATTTTTTTGAGACAGGGTCTCGCTCTGTCCCCCAGGCTGGAGTGTAGTGGTGCAGTCATGGCTCCCTGCAGCCTCAGCCTCCAGGGCTCAAGCATTCTCCCACCTCAGCCTCCGGAGTAGCTGGGGCCACAGGCATGAGCCACCATGCCTGGCTAACTTTTGTAGAGATGGGGGTCTCGCTGGGTTGCCCGGGCAGGTCTTGAACTCCTGACCTCAAGGGATCCACCCACCCCGGCCTCCAAAGTGCTGACAGGTGTAAGCCACCGTGCTGGGCCTTCAAACGTGTGATGTGCTCGCCCCGAGAGACTGGAGCCTGCTGCGTGTGGCTCTTTTAGTCTTAAGCCTCCCAGATTTCATGGAAACACATTTTCCACAATTACCTGGGAGAGCCCGTGTCTCCCCACGCTTCCGTGGGGTTGTGGATTCCTTGTGAGGCATCTGGGCTCATCGTGGGCGTTGGTGTTGCGTGTGGGTGTGGCTCACTTGTGGCATGTAAAGAGCCTGTGGAGCACCCCAAGGCTTTAGGAGTCATTGCCTCTGGGCTGGGCGCGGTGGCTCACGCCTGTAATCCCAGCACTTTGGGAGGCCAAGGCAGGTGGATTACGAGGTCAGGAGATCGAGACCATCCTGGTTAACACGGTGAAACCCCGTCTCTACTAAAAATACAAAAAATTAGCTGGGCATGGTGGCGGGCGCCTGTAGTCCCAGCTACTCTGGAGGCTGAGGCAGGAGAATGGCGTGAACCCGGGTAGTGGAGCTTGCAGTGAGCCGAGATTGCGCCACTACACTCTGGCCTGGGAGAAAGAGCGAGACTCCGTCTCAAAAAAAAAAAAAAAGAAAAGAAAAAGAAGGAGTCACTGCCTCTGGAAGGCCCTCGTTCCCAGGGCCCTTCCCACCTCCCTCCATGGGGAGACAGCCTTAGTTTCTGTTCATCTTCCTCTGTTCCTCCTGTGCAGCCAGGCAGGCACCTGTGCATTTCAGCTGGCCCTTGTCTTACACCATGGGTGGCAAATCTCTGCCTTTCTTCTCACTTTGCCTTCTCACTTAATGTCCTGGAAGTCACCCCGTGGCAGGCCTTATAGACCTTCCTCCTTCTGGCACATGCCCCAGCGTGTGGACACCCGCGTTTACTCAGCGACCTTGCTCTGTGTGGGCACTGGGCTGTTTCCAGGGTTTTGCCATCTCCACCTGTGCTGCTGTGAACACCACATGTGGACCTTTTCATCTCTGCAGGGTTGACTCCCAGAATTGGGGTTGCACAGAGGTCATTAGCCAGCTGGATGTTGTCACATTCCTCCCTCCTGAGAGCTGTGCCCCGTGTCGAGCACTGTTTGCTCACAGCCAGGCCAGGGGTTGTGGTAGGATTTTTTAATTCTTGCCAGTCTCGTGGGTGAGAAATGGTATCTCGGTATTGTTTTAATCTGCACTTCTCTAATTACGAGTGTGCGTGAGCATTTTTTTGATACGTGTGAGAGTCATTTTTATCTTTTGTGAATGGCCTGTTCATGTTTTTCCCCATTTCTCGATGGGGTTTTTGGTCCTTCACCCCCTAATGTATAAGAGTTCATGCTACATGAATTTTTCCCCTTGTTTTTCTTTTGCACGTGTGCCCAGCTCTTTATGCACATTTGAACCTTAGTATCGACATGTCCAACTCCATAAAATAGCTTACCCTGTTTTACTGGGATTGAGTGGAACTGATGAGCTAACTCCAAGAGGAAGCCACCTCCCCAGTGCCACGTCTCCTGTCCGGGAGCACTGCTCGCTTTCCATTTGTTCACGTCTACTTCCGTGTTTTAAATTTGTTCTTGTAAAAACAGTACACATTCCTTGTGAAATTTGTTCCTACATGTTTTTGTTCCTATTGTAAATGGACTTTTTCTTTTTATCAATTTAATTTAATTTTTGAGACAAGGTCTCACTCTGTCACCCAGGCTGGAGTGCAGTGGCACAATCTTGGCTCACTGCAGCCTCCGCCTCCCAGGCTCAGATGATCTCCCACCTCTCAGCCTCCCAAGTAGCTGGGACTACAGGCGCCACCACATCCGGTTAACTCTTGTATTTTTTGTAGAGACAGGGTTTCGCCATTTTGCCCAAACTGATCTTGAACTCCTGGACTCAAGCGATTCCCCCACCTTGGCCTCCCAAAGTGTGGGATTACAGGCGTGAGCCTCGGTGCTTGGCCATAAATGGACTTTTTCAATGATTGTGTTTTCTATTGTTTGTGTATAGGAAGGCTGTTGATTTTATAGCCTGCTACTTTTCTGAATTTTTTTATTCAATAAATGAGTTTTGTCATTGATTCTCTAGGATTTCCAAGTATATGATTATCCTATCTGCAAAGAGAGATGGTTTCACCCCTTCTTTACCCGCTCTATGCTTCTGATGGATTTTTGCTGTCTAGTTGTATTCATTAATACCTCTTGTATAATGCTAAATAGTATCAGAGGTAGTGGGTATCCTTGTTCTTGATTGCCATGGAAATGCCTCTAGCGTTTCTCCATTAAGAGAACTTAACATAGGCTGCCGGTGCTGGTGAAATATCCCTCAACGCCCTGAGTATTCGTCAGAGGCTGCTTGGTATCTATGGAGATGATTACATGACTTTTCCACCTAAAGTTGTTATTACGGTGCATGATGTTAATGGATTTCCTGCTACTGAACCTACTTTGCACCTCCTGGAGCAAATTCTACTTTGTCATAGTATTTTTTTCTTAAGAGGCATTGGATTCTGTTTAATAATATTCTGTTTAGAATTTTTGCATTGGTATTGATGAGTGATATTGAACTTAAGTTTTCTTTCTTCTTATTATATTTGGTTTAAATATCAGTGTTTGCTTACTTCATAAAAGGAACTAGAGAGCTTTCCTTCCTTCTCAATGTTCTGAAATAATTTGTAGAGTGTGGAGACTATCTTGGCTTTATAATCTTGGGAGAATTCTTTGTAAACCTGTCGGGGCTTAGTGCTTTGTATAAGACAGTCAGTAGTAACTTTGTTTCTTCAATGGAAATGGGTCTGCTGAAGTTTCTAACTCTCCTGGGACAGTTTTTGGTATCTCTGTTTCCCAAGGACGTCTGCACTTCCTCTAGGTTTTCAAATGTGTTTGCATAGAGGACTGCAAAGTGTCTCCTCTGGTTGTTCAGTCTGTTTCAAACGTTACATTTCTTGAATATAATAATGTGGCTTTAAAAAAGAAAAAGGAAGACACTTGAAGAATGGGAAAATATCCCTAAGTCATCCTACAGCTATAAGCCTTGTTTTCAAAGCAGCACATCACAGACTCGTGTTTACCGTCAGTTTACGAAGAATGCGCTGATGTCTGGGTCCATAAAAACATCTTTCCTGTCCTTTTCTGCTGTTGGCTGACGAGCTGCCTCTTCATAAAAAATAGCTTTAACGCCTGAGAGTTACAGAAGCTCCCCTCAGCGAGGAGGCTCAGAAACCACGGAGGTTTTACCAAGTCCCTGTCAGTGAACATCAACTTGACTGACGGGGCGCAAGCTTCAGGAGATGAAGTGTCAATAAGGATTAATACGAAGGTACATCAATCACGCTGTCATTTCACAGGGCTTCAGTTTCTTTCTGTAAAAACCTGTCAGATGTGATTTTCCCTCTAAAATTAGAATCGTTTTTATTCCTTTTTCCAGTTACTAAAATTACCTGTATCGTCGGGGAAAATACAGGAGGACAGAAAAAAGAAAGTAAAAATCACCTGACCTGACCATGCACTGTCAGCCTGTCGGTGGCCCTCCTTCCGGAAGTTTCTTTTTTTTTTTTGTTTTTTGAGACGGAGTCTCGCTCTGTCGCCCAGGCTGGAGTGCAGTGGCGCGATCTCGGCTCACTGCAAGCTCCGCCTCCCGGGTTCACGCCATTCTCCTGCCTCAGCCTCTCCGAGTAGCTGGGACTACAGGCACCTGCCACCACGCCCGGCTGATTTTTTGTATTTTTAGTAGAGACGGGGTTTCACCGTGGTCTCGATCTCCTGACCTCGTGATCCGCCCGCCTCGGTCTCCCAAAGTGCTGGGATTACAAGCGTGAGCCACCGCGCCCGGCCTCCGGAAGTTTCTTTATGCATCTGCCCGTGGACGGGAGGTGGGAGCGCGGACACCTGTCGCCCTCTCAGCCGCTCTGGGACCTGCCCTTTCTTTGAAACGCTGTGTCCAGGGCATGACCCCCATCAAGACGTGGGCCTGGGCGGAGGCTGCAGCTTGAGAGGAAGCTCTCAGCGTCGGGGCCTGTGCCCTGCCGGCCGCCCTGACCCTGGAGGAAGCGGGCGCTGACACGTTGTGGACGACAGGAAGGGCCGGGAGCTCTGTGGCCGTTGGCAAGGCCAGGAACCCGGGTAGTCGAGCTGAAACTGTGATCTGGGGCTCAAGGCCTCCGTGGGAGAAGGGCCGCGTCAGACGGGGACCGAGGGCCTGGCTCTGGGAAGGTGGGTCCCGCTCCCTTCTGAGGCAGGCAGAGCTGCAGGGAAAGCAGGTGTGTGGAGGCCCCTCCAGAGCCAGGCTCCAGGCGCTCCAGGGACGGCGCCCGTTCTGCTCCCTTCCCAGGCCTGCCCAGCAGACGCCACCGCACGAAGCTTCACAACTGAGCGAGCAGCTCCTCACGGAAGGTTAAATTCGGCGCGTTACGTCATTACGTTCGGTGAAAGAACTGAGTGAGCAGCTCCTCACGGAAGGTAAGTTCGGCGCGTTACGTCATTATGTTCAGTGAAAGAAGGTGTGGGAGTGATTAATCACTTGTTTGATAAAATTGATTGAAAAAGAAATTACCAACTAAAAATTATACTTATTAAAATGTAAAAGTTTAATTACAGTTTCTGGGAAATTCGCCTTGGTTTCTGCCCGCTTTCTGTTGAGGACACCGAGCTTTGCTGCTTGGTGCCTGAGAGATCGTGGCGCCCCGGGCGATGCAGGGGCCGCGCCAGCCTCTGTTGCTCCTCTGTGGGGTGGTGACGGCCTCAAGCCTCCCTCTGGGGACAGGCTGGGGACTCCCAGATACTGAAGCTTGGCAGATACCCCCCCACACACATGGTCGTGGATCCGGGGCTCGGGCCAGCCCAGCGACACCCTCCAGGCCTCAGCGGTCCTGTGTCCACCCCGGAGCCCCCAGGACAGGAGGTGTGGGTGGGATCCCTGCAGGAAACCGTGAGGGTTTCAAACCAAGCCTCCTTTCGTTTTCCCTGGCGGTGTCAGCATCACGCCTCTAAAGAGTTCTGTTTCTTGGTCAGAGTTCCAGGTGAGATGGTATCTCAGGTAGGAGACGTCATCTGGCCCCAGCCAGGGTTTCGGCCCCACCAGTGGCAGGGCCTGGGGACTGGTGGTTTAGCACAGTGGCTCTCAAACTTGTGTTGGGAATTTTTAGGACCTCCAGCAGCTTGTGTTCGTGGAGGAAGGAGGGTGTGGGAGAGGCCCTGGAGTCCCAGTGTCTGAGAGGCCAGCAGAGGAGGGGCTCAGGATGGAGCGGGAAGCGCGGGGAGAAGAGCAGGGACTCACAGCCTCCCCCCTGGATTTCGCTTCCTCTGAATGCAGGCCCTGGAACTCCGCTCATTACCCGCCCACCCAATGCCGCAGCTCTGGAAATGCAGCTCGGTGGGCTGGACCCAAGTCTCTCCATGTGGCTCCACAGGAAAAATACTGATGCAAATAACTACTTCAGAGACAAAAACGGTTTTAACAATGTACCAATTATAATCCTTTTACCTATATGTTTAAACAGAATTAGCAGTTAGAATTATACTGGAACATAATATTCTTGTTTCTTTCTTTCTTTCTTTCTTTCTTTCTTTCTTTCTTTCTTTCTTTCTTTTTTTTTGAGACGTAGTCTCCCTCTGTCACCCAGGCTGGAGTGCAGTGGCGTTGTCTCAGCTCACTGCAACCTCTGCCTCCCTGGTTCAAGTGATTATTGTGCCTCAGGCTTCCAAGTAGCTGGGATTACAGGCACACACCAACACACCCGGCTAATTCTTTGTATCTTTTGTAGAGATGGGGTTTCACCATGTTGGCCAGGCTGGTCTTGAACTCCTGACCTCAGGTGATCCGCCCACCTCGGCCTCCCAAAGTGCTGGGATTACAAGCATGAGCCACTGCACCCAACATAATATTCTTAAAACTCAGGCATACAGACATGTAGGAATACTTAAAGACATGACATGTGTGCGTGTGCGTGTGTGTATGTGTGTGCACACTGCGTCATTGTGTGTCTGCCTGTGTCAGTGTGTGCATGAGTCTGTGTGTGCAGGTGTGTGTGTCTTAGTGTGCATGCATCTGCATGTATCAGTGTGTGCATGTTTGTGTGCAAGTGTGTGTGTGCAATGTGTGTCTGCGTGTACATGAATGTGTGCATGCGTCTGTCTACATGAGTCTGTGTAGTGTGTGTAACGTGTCTGTGCATGTCTGTGTGTGTGTGCGTCTGTGTGTGTGTGCATGTCTGCATGTGGGTGTGTGGATGTGCATAACATGTCTATGATGTGTTCATGTGTCTGTGTGTATGTCTGCGTGTGTCTGTGTGTGCATGTCTATGTGTGCGTTTGTCCATCTACAGGAATTTGTGTGCATGGGTGTAACATGTCCATGATGTGTGCCTGTGTCTGTGTGTGGGTGTCTATGTGTGCACGTGCATGTAACGTGTCTGTGTGTACATGTGTCTGCGTGTTTGTGTGTGCCTGTGTCTGTGTGTCTGCATGTATCTGTGTGTGTGTCTGTGTGTGCATGTGTCTGTGTTTGTCTTATGTGTGTATGTGTCTGTGTGTGTATCTGCACGTGTCACTCCCTGGTGACCAAGTATCTGCCCCTCCTCTGTTGCATCATTCATGGCCTGTGTTTCTCAGGTGATTGTTTCTTACTTGAAGTGAGTCAAGTAGCTACTCAGCCTCTGCCTCCCTATGGCTCGTGGGTCTTTGCCTCACACCAGTCCGTCTCTGCCTCCCTACGGCCGGTGGGTCTCTGCCTCCCTATGGCTAGTCAGTCTCTGCCTCACACCGGTCCTTCTCTGCCTCTCTACAGCTGGTTGGACTCTGCCTCACACCGGTCAGCCTCTGCTTTCCTGCGTCCGGTGGGCCCCCGCCTCCATCTCCACACTGTACTGGCTGTTAAGGGGCTCCGCTCAGGCTCAGGGCCTGTGTGGAAAGCTGGTGCCGGGGCAGCTCACACCCAGGGCAGCCTGGTCGGCCTTAAGACGGGGACCTTGTGTCTGAGCCTCCAGGTCATCGCTCTTACATTTTAGGGTGTGACACTCCCATCTGTAACTTGTTAGGAGAAGGCAGAGAGGAGATAAGAAAAAGGAACCAATTCTGTGAAGCTATTATGTTTTCATTTGTCTTGTCAAAGCCTTGCAGTTGGAGATTCTGTGCTTTTGTGGAGGAGAGTGGGGATATGCTGTCTGAGAAAAAGGCACAAACCATCACGCTGTGATTAAATTGGTCGTGGGAATAAATAGAAAGTGTTCCCCCTGAAGTAAGAGTTCTTAACCTGGGACTGGTGGGTCCATGTGGCCACGAGTAGATTCTGCAGGTTCCACGGAGCCCAGTGGAACCCAGGTGTGTGGTTGTAGACCTGTTGTGAGAAGATGAATCGTGTTCATCCGCCGAGGGTTCATGGTCCATCCCAGGTCAACACACCTCCCCTGAAAGCAGAACATGACGTGTTGTTTCAGGGGTTTGAGAAGTGCTGGCAGGGCTCTTATGGGATGGCACCATTTGAAAGGGGCACCTGTGACGAGCCCCACACCGGACACCCCATAGAGGGCAGGAAACATATCTGCAAGGGAGGCCTCCAGCCAGAGCTCACTGGGACATCATCTTTTCCAATTTAACTGTCACACTTAAAATATCTCAAAACACGGATACCTGCAAAAACATTTATTCCTCAGCTTACATAAACCACAGTGGTGTTCAAAGTAGGAAGGGTGATGGAATGTGGGGAAAGAAGCAAAGGAAGGGCCTTTGGCCGTGGGTCCCTCCAGAACCTCCCCAGCTCCGGAGGCCAACGAGAGAGATGCCTCGAAGAGACTCCCGAGTGATGAGACCCCTGAGCGTTCCCTGTGTACAGAGCCTTTGTCAGGAGGGTTCCCTGCAGACAGAGCCTTCGTCGGGAGGGTTCCCTGCAGACAGGGCCTTCGTCGGGAGGGTTCCCTGCGGACAGGGCCTTCGTCAGGAGGGTTCCCTGAGGACAGGGCCTTCGTCAGGAGGGTTCCCTGCGGACAGAGCCTTCGTCAGGAGGGTTCCCTGTGGGCAGAGCCTTCGTCAGGAGGGTTCCCTGCAGACAGAGCCTTCGTCAGGAGGGTTCC
Organism: Hylobates moloch; assembly: GCF_009828535.3. NCBI lineage: Eukaryota > Metazoa > Chordata > Mammalia > Primates > Hylobatidae > Hylobates > Hylobates moloch. Next base: position 441,118 of record NW_026652280.1, on the reverse strand, counting down.
CTGTGGGCAGAGCCTTCGTTAGGAGGGTTCCCTGAGGGCAGAGCCTTCGTCAGGAGGGTTCCCTGAGGACAGAGCCTTTGTCAGGAGGGTTCCCTGCGGACAGAGCCTTTGTCAGGAGGGTTCCCTGTGGACAGATCCTTTGTCAGGAGCATTCCCTGTGGACAGAGCCTTCGTCAGGAGGGTTCCCTGAGGACAGAGCCTTTGTCAGGAGGGTTCCCTGAGGACAGAGCCTTTGTCAGAGCGTTCCCTGCATACAGAGCCTTTGTCAGGAGGGTTCCCTGCTTACAGAGCCTTTGTCAGGAGGAGAGCCCCCTTCAGGATGTGCCGTCCTCCCACCCCCGCCCTTACCTGGTGGGCGGCTGAGGTAGTTGTCTCCTGGGTGCTTTATAGAACCCTGAGTTGGAGCAGCACTCACATCCCAGCCTGGGCTCTTCTCCTTTGCTGTGACCTCCACCTGGGAGCTGGAATGCAAGGAGCAGCCATCAGAGCAAACGTCTAGAAAGGGCTGGGTGGATGCCCACCAGAAGCTTCTCCATAGCTAGGCACCCCCGGGCAGAGCAGGTGTCCGTGGCTCCCCCCCCCGCCCGGTTCCCAGCCTACTCCGAGGTACATCTATCCACTGCTCATAGCTTGCCCGACCCCACCCACGAGACCTCACATGCCCATCCTCACCTGCCCTTTCTCACCCCTCCTTCCTCACCTGCCCTTCCTCACCTGCCCTCACCTGCCCTTTCTCACACCTCCTTCCTCACCTGCTCATCCTCACCTGTGAGACCTCACCTGCCCTCACCTGCCCATCCTCACCTGTCCTTCCTCACCTGCCCTCACCTGCCTGTCCTCGCCTGCTCTCACCTGTCCATCCTTACCTGCTCATCCTCACCTCTCCTTCTTCACCTGCTCATCCTCACCTGCCCTTCTTCACCTGCCCATCCTCACCTGCCCTTCCTCACCTGCCCTTCTTCACCTGCCCTCACCTGCCCATCCTCACCTGTCCTTCTTCACCTGCCCATCTTCACCTGCCCTTCCTCACCTGCCCTTCCTCACCTGCCCATCTTCACCTGCCCTTCCTCACCTGCCCTTCCTCACCTGCCCAGGCCTCTTCCTTTTCAACCTTCTCTTCTACTTCCCTCCCTCATCTTCTCCCCACTCTCTTTTGCTGTTTTTCAAAACCCCACTCCTCCCTTCTTCTCCACTCTTTTCTGGTATTCATGAAACCTTGGAACTGGGAGAGCTGTGCATATCATTCGCCCGATTTCCAGAGGAGACCTGGGACTGCCCAGGCCACAGCCAGATCCTGCTCTCAGGACCCTCGGGCCGCAGACTTTTCCAGCCTGTATGGCAAGACTCCTCTTTGCACAGTGCTAAGCAGCCTTAGAAGAGTGTTACATGCTTTGACGTGTTCTCAGAAGTGGATATGATCTCTCCTGTGGCTCCTCTGGGAGGGCTCCTGCGTCTGCTGCTTAAGCCCCTGGCACCTTAAGGTAGATCACAGTGAGCCTTGGAGTATAAATGGCTGTGACGTCCTTGTTGTCTGCTCCCCTGCTGTGAGCCTGGGCTGCACCCAGTCTCCAAGGAAAATAGCCTGGTTTCCTTTAAAATTGGCAATGAAGGATATTTTATAACTTTTTTGAAATTTGTATAAATTTTTCTTATTACTTCAATGTTCCTCAAGCTCTATAATTAAGAATGTCTTACCATCTAACCTAAATCTCTCTTGCTATGGGGTTTCTTTTGTTTTTTTGAGATGATGTCTCACTCTGTAACCCAGGCTGGGGTGCGGTGGTGTGATCTTGGCTTACTACAGCCTTGACTTCCTGGGCTCAAGCAATCTCCCCATCTCAGTCTCCCAAATAGCTGGGACTACAGGTGTGTGCCACCACACCTGGCTAATTTCTTGTTGATATTTTTGTAGAGACAAAAATCTCACTATGTTGCCCCAGCTGGTCTCAAACTCCTGGGCTCAAGTGATATGCCTGCCTCAGCCTCCCAACGTGCTAGGATTATGGGCATGAGCCAGCGTACCCCGCCTCTTGCTGCAGTTTGGTTTGACTGTTATAGTTGTTGGTAATTTTAGTTGTGATTTTAATTGTTTTTCTTTCAATTGCACGTTGTTAGCATCATGTCTGAGAAGTGAGAAATCAGAAAGTGTAAGTTCATAGAACAAAACCTTTAAGTTTATAGAACAAAGCCCAAATCTGTTTGGCTATGACAGTTTCAAAGAACAAACCTTTGCTGAAACATCATTTCCACGGATAAATAAGGCTAAGTCCAAATATGTGGTATAAACGCATGGATGATGAACAAATGAACATCAGTAATTAGGTGGTGCCCAGTGTGGCAGCATCTGGCTGGCTGCTGTGATGGGAAGTGTTGCAACAGCGAGTTTGTGTGTGTTCAAGCTGCAGCCTGGGTTTTTGTGGCAAAGTGTGGCCAAACTCTGCTCTGAGCCAGTTCTGCTGAGTAGGCCAGGAAGAGAAAGGCCGAGGGTGGCGATCCTTACTAGAGGGTCAGGGTTGTGCACATCTGGCCACACATGCTCTGGGCAGCACAGCTCCTGAGACAGGGCAGCCCAGGCCAGCAACGTGCAGGGCAGTGCCTCTCCGGCCAGGGGACGGTGGGCTGAGGAGGCCACCCAGTGCAGTGGCAGAGGGCCGTGCTTCCCGTGGTTTACCTTTAAAACCCCTTCACGTTAAAGCGTGTCGAGGTCGTTGTCAGTGAAGGTGAGCTGGTGACCTGCAGCAAGAGCCCCAGCCAGCGTCAGAGCGTCTCGGACCAAAGATCAGGCTGCAGAACCCTGATAAAGCCCCGTTTGCCTCGGCGGCACCGGCACTGAGCAAACGTCCTGTCCTCTGATGTGGCAAATGGGGATTTTCTTTCTTCTCTTATTGACTCATGTTTTACAGTAGGTTGCAGCCATTATGGTTTTAGACTCTCAGTTTCCGGGAGGACATCTTTTATGCTGGCCACATCCTTCTGACACACACCCATCCATCATTTCCGGTACAAGGCCTCAGGTCTCACCCAGACTTTGTTGGGGTGATCAGACCCAACACCAGGTTGTGGGCGACAAAGCCCGGCAGAGTCAAAGGAATGAGAAAAAGACAGTTTGAGAGAGAAAGTGGGACCGGGGTCCACCGAGCTCTGGGAGCCCACGCTATTTAATGGTACTCAAACAAACAAACAGCTGGTGGGGATGTGGGGTTTAAAAGGAAACAGTGTATCGAGTGAATGAGAGACCTATGGCTGCTTGAGATAACGGGAGTGCTAGAAGCAAGAAGCCAGCAATCTAGCAGACGTGCAAGCCCTGCCTCAGCTTCTCTCCCAACAGACTTCCCTGTCAGGAGTCAGCCACTCTCCCACAGGAAGCATTCTTGAGCAGGAGGAGCTGGTTCCTGACGGCTGAGTGCACCTTCAGTGGAGAAGGCATGTCGCCGAATAAACTCAGGAGCCATGCTGGGTGTGTTCACATCCAGTCCTCTGGCCAGTGGAGTATTTCCCTCTTGTTTATACTGAGTCTGTCGAACAGAACCGTCTGTGCCACCCACACCCATGGTGTCGGCCACCCATGTGGGGAGCAGTAACAAGACACACCCACCCCTCCCAGCCAGGGACGTGTCGGTAGAGAGATGTGGGGAGTAGGAACCCCCATCCCGACCCACCGGTAATGAGGAGCCCTCCCTCGCCATGGATGTCAACAGAAGTCTCGTGGGGAGTGTGCACTTCTGTCCCCACTGCCAGCAGAGGTGTTGTCCCACTCTCCCCTGGCAGAGCAGGGCCAAAGGAAGCCAGCCGCAGCAGAGCCAGCATCTGAGAGGCTCAAAATGTCTAGGTTTCCATGGAAATCAGCCCTGATACCAACAGCCAGAAAGATTTCAAATCTAGTGAAAAGGGACAGTCAACGGCCACTGACACCAACACTAAGATGATAGTAATGTCAAAATTATTGGGCACAGATTTTAAAACAGCCATTGTAAAAATACTTCAGTGGACAATTACAGACATGCTTGAAACAGATGAGAAATAGTCTCAGCAAAGGAATAGAAGATATAAAATAAAGCCAAATGGGAATTTTAGATGTAAAAATAACAATAAATGGAATGGGAAACTCAATGGTTGGGTTCCGTGGTAGACGGAGTGGACGTATACAAGAATCAGTGAACGGAAGGTAGAACGGTAGAGGGGACATGAAGAGGAAAGTGTGAGTAAATGCGATGGACTTTCCTTCTCTGCAGGAGTTTTCTGAATTGCTCGATGGTGGGAGTAAAGAATGTGAAAATTCCTGATGTGGCTCTAAGGCAGGTAGAGGAATGTTTAAGACTATTATTTATAGATAGGATGTGGGACATATAAAAGAAAGTGATGGCTCTACACTTCACTTGAACTGGTAAAATAACACCAGTGGACCATGACAGGTTGTGTGTATATAATGTAATACCTAGAACAGGTACAAGAAACACAAGAGATAAATCAAAATAGAATTATGAAATAGTGAAGTAATCCACAGGGAAACATGAAGAAGAAAACAGAAATAAAGAACAGAGAACAGAAAACAGTACAAAATGGAAGATTAAAGTCCTAACGTACAAATAATTTTAGTAGGTGTAAATTATGTAAACAAAACAAAAATCAACTAAAAACAGAGATTGGCAGAGTGGGTTTAAAAGCATGACCCAGTGATAAGCAGTCCACAAGAAAGTCACTTCAAATATAACAATATAGGCAGGTTGAAAATAAAAGGAGACAAAAAGATACATCATGTAAACATTGATCAAAAGAACGTTGTTGTGGCTATATTTGTATTTGATCAGGTAGACTTCAAGGTAAATAATGTTACCAGAGACAGAGAAGAAACATTATGTAAAAATGAAGGATCTAAGAGGACATAGCAATTCTAATGTATATGCACAAACAACAGAGCTGCAAAATATGTGAACCAAAGGATGACAGAGTTTAAAGTAGAAACATTCACAGTTGTGGTTGGAGGTAATATCATCATCCAGCAGATCTATTTGATATTTAAAGGATACTTCACTCAACAAAAGGACAATATTCCTTTTTCTTGAGGTAACCATGAAACATATACCAAAGTTGTGTTAGTCCATTTTCACACCATTGTACAAAACTACCTGAGACTGGGTAATTTATGAAGAAAAAAGATTGAATTGACTCACAGCTCCACATGGCTGGGGAGGCCTCAGGAAACTTGCAATCATGGCGGAAGGTGAAGGAGAAGCAAGACCTTCTTCACGTGGCTGCAGGAGAGAGAGAGTGAGTGAAGGGGAAGTGCCACACTTTTAAACCATGAGACTTTGTAAGAACTCACTCACTATCCTGAGAACAGCATGAGGGAAACCACCCCCGTAATCCAGTCACCTCCCACCAGATCCCTCCTCGACACATGAGGATGACAATTCAAGCTGAGATTTGGGTAGAGACACAGAGCCTAACCATATCATTTCAGCCCTGGCCCCTCCCAAATCTCATGTCCTCACATTTCAACACAATCATGGCTTCCAAACGGTCCCCCAAAGTCTTAACTCATTTCAGCATTAACCCAAAAGTCCAAGTCCGAAGTCTCAACTCAAATAAGGCAAGTCCCTCCCACCTATGAACCTGTAAAATCAAAAGCAAGTTAGATACTTCCAAGATAAACTGGAGGAACAGACATCGGGTAAATGCTCCCATTCCAAATGGGAGAAATTGGCCAAAAAAGGGGGCCACAGGCCCCATGCAAATCCAAAACCCAGCAGGTCAGCCATTAAATCTTAAAGCTCTGAGATGGTCTCCTTTGACTCCATGTCTCACATCCAGGTCACACTGATGCAAGATGTGGGCTCCCATGGCCTTGGGCAGCTCGGCCCCTGTGGCTTTGCAGGGCACATCCCCCATGGCTGCTTTCACTTGCTGGCTCTGAGTGATGGTGGCTTTTCCAGGCAGATGGTGCAAGCTGTTGAAGGATCTACCCTTCTGGGGTCTGGAGGACAATGGCCCTCTTCTCACAGCTCCACTAGGCAGGTCCCCAGTAGGGACTCTATGTGGGGCTCCAACCCCACATTTCCCCTCTGCTTTACTCTACTAGAGGTTCTCCATGAGAGAAAAATCATCTCTCTCAAGTTCAAAGGTCCACAGATCTCTACGGCAGGGGCAAAATGCCACTAGTCTCTTTGTGAAAGTATAGCAGGAGTGACCCTACTCCAGTTCTTAATAAGTTCCTCATCTCCATCTGAGACCACCTCAGCCTGGACTTCATTGCCCATATCACTATCAGTATTTTGGTCAAAACCACTCAACAAGTCTCTAGGATGTTCCAGACTTCCCCACATCTTCCTGTCTTCTTCTGAGCCCTCCAAACTCTTCCAACCTCTGCCCTTTACCCAGTTCCAAAGTTGTGTCCACATTTTCAAGTATCTTTGTAGCAGTGCCCCACTCCAGGTACCAATTTTCTGTATTAGTCCATTTTCACACCTATACAGAACTACCTGAGACTGGGTAATTTATGAAGAAAAAAGGTTTAATTGACCCACAGTTCCACATGGCTGGGGAGGCCTCAGGAAACTTACAGTCATGGCAGAAGGTGAAGGAGAAGCAAGACCTTCTTCACATGGTGGCAGGAGAAAGCGAGAGTGAGTGAAGGGAAAATGCCTCACTTTTAAACCATCAAATCTCAGGAGAACTCGCTATCACAAGAACAGCAGGGGGGAACGGGCCCAAAATCCAATCACCTCCCACCAGGTCCCTCCCTTGACGTGTGGTGATTACAAATCAAGATGAGATTTAGGTGGGGACACAGAGCCAAACCATATCAAAAGAATACCATAAAACAACTCTCAACAAATTTAAAAGAACTGAAATCATACAAGCGTTCTCAGTGTGGTTCTCTGACCATAATGGAATAAAACTGGAAATCAATAATAGAATAATCTTCAAACACTGGAAATTTAAATCATACTTCTAAATAATCCTTGGGCCAAATAAGTCTTTTTTTTTTTTTTCCCCTGAGACAGTGTCTGTCTGTCGCCCAGGCTGAGTGCAGTGATGCGATCATGGTTCATTGCAGCCTTGACCTCCTGGGATCCAGCAATCCTCCCACCTCAGCCTCCTGAGTAGCTGGGACCAAAGGTGTGCACCACCATGCCCAGCTAATTTTAAATTTTTTGTAGAGATGGGGTCTCCCTGTGTTGCCCAGTCTGGTCTTGAATTCCTGGGCTCAAGTGATCCTCCCACCTCAGCCTCTCAAAGTGTTGGGATTACAGGCATGAACCACCTCGTCTGGCCCAAAGAGGAAGTCTTAAGGGAAATCAAAACATACATTGAACAGAATGAAAATATATACACAACATATCAAAATTTGTGAGACAAAGCTATACAGTGTTAAGAGGGAAATTACATTAGAAAAAAAGAAAAACCTCAACGTACAATCTCAGGTCCCACCTCCAGTACCTGGAAGAGGAAGAGCAAAGCAAGTAGAAGGAATGAAATAATGAAGAGCAGAAGTCAATGGCGCTTAGCCCGGTAGAACAATGGGGAAAAGCAGTGAAACAAAGAGCCGACTCTTTGAAAGGATCAATAGAATAAACTTGGCCAGATGCAGTGGCTCACACCTGTAACCCCAGCACTTTGAGAGGCCAAGTCAGGAGGATCATTTGAGTCAGGAATCCGACACCAGCCTGGACAAGACCCCACTTCTACAAAAATATAAATTTAAAAATAAATTAGCAGAATGTGTGGGCCATGCCTGTAGTCCCAGCTACTTGAGGGGCTGAAGGAAGAGGATCACTTGAGCCAAGGTCAAGGCTGCAGTGAGCCATGATCATGCCACTGCACTCCAGCCTGGACGACAGTGCAAGACCTTCACTCTAAATGCATAAATAAATAAATAATTCCTGGCAAGCTCAACAAAATTAAGAAGAGAGAAGACACACGTTACCAACGTCAGGAACAAAATAGAGGACATAACTGCATACCTTGCAGACATCAAAAGTGTGAGAAGGGAACACTGCCAACAACTCTACATGCACATTTGACAGCCCAGATCTACTGGACCGATTCCTTGGAAAATACACACTACCACAACTCACCCAGTGTGAAATAGATCATGCGAATCATCCTATAACTGTTAATAAACTTGAATTTGTAAATTAAAAATTCCTGAAAAAGCAATCCCCAGGCCCAGATGGTTTCACTGGAGAACATCTAAACAACTAAACCTCTGAGTAAACACATAAGGAAGAATTAACACCAATCTATACTGTCTTTTCCAAAAAATGGAAGAGGAGGGAACATTTTCTAATTCATTTTATAAAACTAGTATTATTCTGATACCAAAACCATTCAAAGCAGTACAAAAAAGGGAAACTACAGACCAATATCCCTCCTGTATATGCATTAAAACCTTATTAAATATTAGCAAATAGAAATCAGCAATATGTAAAAGGAATTATACACCATGACCAAGTGGACAGTTTATTCCAGGGATGCAAAGATGATTCAATACTTAAATTCAATCAGTGTAAGCACCATATTGACAGGCTAAAGAAAAATCACATATCAGTTGATGCAAAAAACTTTTTAAATAACACCTGTTTTGATAAAAATTCTCAAAAAATAGGAATCAAGGGGAAGTTTCTTGACTTGATGAAGAGTATCTACAAAAACCTATAGCTGACTTACACTTAATGGTGAAAGACTGAATGTTCTTCCCCTCAGATGGAGAACAAGGCAAAAATGCTCACTTTCATCACTCTTATTCAACATATAACTGAAGGCTCTGGTCACTGCAGTAGGTAATAAAATGAAATAAAATGTGTATAAGCCAGAAAGGAAGAAATAAGACTGCCCCTATTTGCAAATTACATGATTGTATACACAGAAAATCCCAAGAAATCTACAAAAAGCCAAAAAAAAACTCTTAGAACTAATAAATGAATTCAGCAAGATTGCAAGACATAAGATAAACATACAAAATCAATACACTAGCAAGATACATGGACATCAAAATTAAACATAGAATATAATACCCTTTACAATTGTTCAACAAAATGAAATACTTAGGTGTGAGTCTAGCAATACACGTATAGAACTTTAATGCTGAAGACTACAAAAGGCAAATAAAAGAAATAAACAATCTAAATAAATGGAGAGTTGTATCATGTTCATTTATGGAATTAGCTTATTAAAAATGTCAGTTCTCCCCAAATTGATATAAAAATTTGACGTTAAGCACAATTTTTATCAAAATCCCAGTGATTTAAAAAATATATAGATGAGATCATTCTAAAATTTATATGGAAAGTCAGGGGAACTAGAATAGGTAAAATTATTTGGAAAAGAAGAATAAAGTGGGGAAAATCCATCCACCTGATTTCAAGGCATGTTATATAGCCATAATAATTGACACTTTGTGGTATTGGTGGAGGGATATGTACATAGATCAGTGGAATAGAACAGAGAACCCAGAAATAGATCCACAAAAAAATTCCTGATTAACTTTTGACAGAGGTTCAAAAGTGATTCAGTAAAGTAAATATAACCTTTTCAACAAACAATAAGACGTCCATAAGCCAAAAAAAAAAAAAAGAATCTTGACCTAATCCCACACCTTATACAAAAATTAACTCAAAATGGATCATGACTTACATATAAAACTATAAACATTACAAAAATAACAAGAGAAGCCTGGTTGTGGTGGCTGATACCACTAATTCCAGCACTTTTGGAGGTTGAGGTGGGTAGGATTACTTGAGCTCAGGAGTTCGAGACCAGCCTGAGCAACATAGTGAGGCCTTGTCTCTATGAAAAGTAAAAAAAGTCAGCCAGGCATGGTGGTGCACACCTGTAGTCCCAGCTACTCAGTAGACTGAGGTGGGAAGATTGCTTGAGCCTGGGAGATCAAGGCTGCAATGAACTAGATAGAGGCTGTAGCAAGCCATGATCACACCATTGCACTGGTGTTGCCTGGGTGACAGAGCAAGACCCTATCTCATAATAAATAAATAAATAATAACAGAAGAAAAACTTTGAGATGTTGGGCTAAGCAAATCATTCTTGACACCAAAAACACAGCCAATGAAAGAAAAAAAGGATAAATTGGACTTTATCAAAATTAAAATACTTTGCTCTGCAAAAGACCTTGTGTGAAGGTTTTAAAGATAAGCTGTAGACTTTGAGAAAATATTTGCAAACTACATACCCAACTAAGTACTAGTATTAAAATGCATTTAAAAACTCTCAAAACTCAACAGCAAAATAACAATCCAAATAGAAAATGAGCAAAACACATAAAAATATATTTCACCAAAGAGAATAGATGACAAAGAAGTGCATTAAAAGGTCTTCAGTGTCACTAGCTATTAAGAACATGCAACTTAAAAGACAGTGAGTAGTGATGTCATCAAGATAGGAGGAAAATAGGAGTTTCCAGTTTTCATACTCTTAGAGAAACAGTTTGAACAACCATCCACACACAAAAATACCTTCACAAGAACTAAGGAATCCAGGTGAGAGATTAGCACCTGAATGGAGCACAGGAATAAGGAAAGACTCATTGAAAAAGGAGGGAGAGTTTCACATTAACTCATACCACTCTTCCCCCAAGTCCACACAGCACAATATGGAGAGAGATACTCTCCACATAGAAGGAGAATGAAGCGAGCACTCGACTTCACTGTGGACCCCAATACTAGGTCCCTCCCCCTCCCCAGAGTGAACCTTGATGCCAGGCTGGCCCCTGCAGACCCAGGTGCCAGGACTGCAGCTACAGGCCTAGCCTCCAGGCCCACCCTAGCTCCAGGCAAGTCCTTGCAGCCACATGCTCCAGGCCTACCCCAGCACAAGGGTGGCCTCTGCAGCCCAGGTACCAGGCTGGCCCTTGCAGACCCAGATACCGCCTACTCATGCAGACCCAAACTCCAGGCCTGTCTCATGGACCCAGGCCCCAAGTTGGCCCTTGTAAACCCAGGCAGCAAGCTAACCTGCCTGAGGACTCCAGCAGCAGGCCTTCCTATGGAAGCACCCTTGCCCCAAGAATCTCTGGGTGGGCTGACTGATAAAGGGCTCTCCTTGTCAAAGCCAGTTTATAAAGACTGGAAGAGGTGCTTACTTCTTTAAATACTCAGATACCAATGCAAGGGCACAAGGATCATGAATAATCAGGGAACATGACATCACCAAATACACAAAATAAAGCACCAATAATGAAACCTAAAGAAATGGAGATCTACAAACAGCCTGACAAAGAATTCAAAATAATAATCTTAAAGAAGTTCAGTGAGCTACAAGAGAACACAAATAGACAACTAAACAAAAATCAAGAAAATAATACATGAGCAAAATTAGAAGTTCAACAACAAAGAGATAGAAACCATAAAAAAGACCCAAACAGAAATTCTAGAGATAAAGCACGTATGATTGAATTGAAAAATCCATAGAGATTTCAACAGTAGGCTCAATTAAACAGAAGAAAGAATCAGCAATCTCAAAGATAGGACATTTGTAGTTATTCAATCAGAAGAGCAAGAAAAAGTGTGAAGAAATCCTAGAGACTTATGGACTGCCAGCAAGCAAACCAATGTATGCATTATAGGTGTTCCAGAAGGAGTGGAGAATGAAAAAGGGAAAGAAAGCTTATTTAAAGAAACAATGATGGAAAACTTCCCAAATTTAGAGAGGGAAATAAACATCCAGATCCATGAAGCCCAAAGAACCCTAAATAAATTAAACATAAAGAGATATTTACCAAGACACATTATAATAAAATTCTCAAAAGTCAAGGACAATGAGAATTTTGAAAGCAGCAAAGAAATCCATTTATCACATATAAGGGAACTTCCCCATAAGAATATTGGCATATTTCTCAGCAGAAACCTTGCAGGCCAGGAGAGAGTGGGATGATATATTCAAAGTGCTGGAAGAAAATGTCAACCAAGAATATTATACTTGGCAAAGCTGTCCTCCAGAAATTAAGGAGTGATAATGATTTTCCCAGACAAACAAAAGCTTAGGGAGTTTATCACCACTAAATCTGCCTTACCAGAAATGCTGAATGTTCTTCAAATTGAAATGACAGCTCACTAATAGCATGAAAAAATATTAAAGGATAAAACTTACTATAAAGGTAAGAATATAATCAAATTCAGAATGTTCTAATACTGTAATGGTGAGTCATAAGTCACCTGTAATGCCAGCATAAAAGTAGAAAGACAAAAGTATTAAAAATAAGTATAGCTACAGTAATTTGTTAATGGATACATAATATATAATGTAAATTGTGACATCAATAACATAAAATGTGTGAGGAGAATAAAAAGTATAGTTTCTGTTTACAGTTGAAGTTAAGTTGTTATCAGCTTAAATAAACTGTTACAACTAAAAGATATTTTATGTATGCCTCATGGTAACTAAAAAGAAAAAAATTGTAATAGATACACAAAAGAGAAAGAGAAAGGAATCAAAGCATACACTATGAAAAAATTATCACATCACAAAGAAGACAGCAAAAGAGGAAGAAAGAAAGGAATTACAAAACAGTTGAGAACAATTAACAAAATGGCAGTAGTAATTTCTAACCTATCAATAATTACTTTAAATGTAAATGGATGAAATTCTCCAATCAAAAGACATAGAATCACTGAATGGATTTTAAAATAAAATCCAACCCTATGCTGCCTACAAGAGACTTGCTTTAGCCTTAAGGATATACATAGGCTGAAAGTGAAGAGACAGAAAAAGATATTCCATGCAAATGGTAATCAAAAGAGAGCAGGGGTGGTTATACTTACATCAGACAAAATATATCTGCACTCTCATGATCACTGTAGCATCATTCACAATAGCCAAGATATGAAATCCACCTAAGTGCCCATTCATGGATGAGTGGCTGAAGAACATGTTATTGACATATACACACAGACACACACACAACAGAACATCATTCAGCCTTGAGAAATGTGTAATGAACCTGGAGGATGTTATGCTAAGTGAAATAAGCTGGGTATAGAAAAACAGTAATGTGTGATCTCACTCGTATGTGGAATCTAAGAAAGTTGAACTCACAAGCAGAGAATGGTGGTTGCCAGGGGGTTGGGGGTTGAGGAAGTGATGTTGATCAAAGGGTACAAAGTTTTAGTTATACAAGATTAATCACTTCCAGAGATCTAACATGCAGCATGGTGACTATAGCTAATAATACTATATTGCATACTTGAATTTTTCTAAGAGAGTAGATCTTAAATGTTCTCACCACACACAAAATGGTAACTATGCAAAGTGATGGATATATTCATTGGCTTGATTATGGTAATCATTGCACGATGCATTCATATATCAAAACACCACAGTGTGCACCTTTAATTAGACATCAATAAAGTGGGACAAATGAATACAATGAGATGTCACCACACACCTATCAGAATGCCTAAAATTAAAAATGGTGATATCAAATGCTGGCAAGGATGCTGAGAAACTGTTTCTCTCATACATTCCTGGTGGGAATGTCAAGTAGTACAACCACTCCAGAAAGAATTTGGCAGTTTCTTTTTTTTTTTTTTTTTTTTTTTGAGACGGAGTCTCACTCTGTCACCCAGGCTGGAGTGCAGTGGCGCAATCTCGGCTCACTGCAAGCTCCGCCTCCCGGGTTCACGCCATTCTCCTGCCTCAGCCTCTCGGAGTAGCTGGGACTACAGGCGCCCGCCACCACGCCCGGCTAATTTTTTTTTTTTTTTTTGTATTTTTTAGTAGAGACGGGGTTTCACCATGTTAGCCAGTTTCTTTAAAAACTAAATATGCAACTAGCCAGTCGGTAAGAGGGAAAAGGATAAATTGAATTTTATCAAAAGTAAAACCTGTTGCTCTGATGAGCATTTATCCCAGAGAAGAAAAGCAAACTGTGTGGAAATGCTTATAGCCACTGTGTTCATAACAGCCAAATCCTGGAAATAACCAAAATGTTCTCCCACTTGTGGTTAAACAAACTCTCGTGCATCCATCCCATGGAATACTACTCTGCAGTAAAAAGGGATGAACTCCTGATGTATTCAGCAACCCGGATGAATCTCCAGGGAATTATTCTGAGTGGAAAAAGCCAATCCTAAAATGTTACATAGGGTGTGGTTCAACATTCATAACATTCTTGAAATGACAATATTATGACGATGAAGAACAGATTAACAGTTTCCAGGGGTTCGGGAGGAGGTGGCTGGGAAGGCAGGGGGTGTGGCTGTGAATCCGCAGGAGGGACCTTGGTGTGAGGAGAGCTCTGTGTCTGGATGTGTCCGTGTCGGTGTCCCAGTGGAGAGGGCGTTCCATGGTTTTGCGGAGGCTGCCACGGGGAAAATTGAGTAAAGGGTGCAAGGGTGCCCCTGTATTTTCTCTTACAACTGCATGTGAATCTGCAATTACCTCAAAATTTGATTTTGAAACTTTTTGGAGCAATTATATGCAGCTCTACTGTACACACCCTGCTTTGTGGATAAGAGTTATTAATTACCAAATTTCTATATGTATTATAGACTTGGAGATTGTGTCCCATAAATCATAATTGAAAAATAATTGTCAATTTCTCAGTCAAAAACATGGCTAAAAATGGATCTCATTAGCAAGTTCTCTTCTGAACGGAACCAAAACCTTGCTAATTAGATCTTATACACTTCATTTTGTACACTTGTGTGTATTTATGAAAAATAAAACCCCTTTATAATTTATGGAACTTTGGCATATAGAAAATAAAAGTGGCTGGGCGCAGTGGCTCACGCCTGTAATCCCAGCACTTTGGGAGGCCAAGGCGGGCGGATCACAAGGTCAGGAGATTGAGATCATCCTGGCTAATACAGTGAAACCCCGTCTCTACTAAAAAATACAAAGAAAAAATTAGCCAGGCGTGGTGGCAGGCCCCTGTAGTCCGAGCTACTCAGGAGGCTGAGGCAGGAGAATGGCGTGAACCCAGGGGGTGGATCTTGCAGTGAGCTAAGATGGTGCCACTGCACTCCAGCTTGGGTGAAAGAGTGAGACTCTGTCTTGGCCAGGCACGGTGGCTCACGCCTGTAATCCAAGCACTTTGGGAGGCCGAGGCGGGTGGATCACAAGGTCAGGAGATCGAGACCATCCTGGCGAACATGGTGAAACCCCATCTCTACTAAAAAATACAAAAAATTAGCCAGGCGTGGTGGCGGGCACCTGTAGTCCCAGCTACTTGGGAGGCTGAGGCAGGAGAATGGTGTGAACTTGGGAGGCGGAGCTTGCAGTGAGCTGAGATCGTGCCACTGCACTCCAGCCTGGGCAACAGAGCAAGACTCTGTCTCAAAAAAAAAAAAAAAAGAGTGAGACTCTGTCTCAGGAAAAAAAAAGAAAGAAAATAAAAGTATTTCAAATCAAAATAGTTGAGACTCACATGTGAACTCATATGTGTATCAGAAAGAGATTACAGGAATGATGCTAATATTACTCATCTTTAATTTACAACAAAAATCTCTTGAGTCATATTTTATTCAAAATTATTTATGTTTGGCTTTTTTAACCCATAGGTGATTACAGTCTTCATTCATCTAATGTTTTTCTTGATAGGACAAGTAAGAATTGAAAAATAAAAAATTCATTGGCACACTAAATATTAACTTGGAACTGAAGTTAGATACATTGTATTTTAGACAATTCTCAGCTGCAGTCATATGCTCACTGATTGGTTGAAGAAGTCATCTTATTTAGATGGTTTTTCCAATTGCTGCATGGCCCTGTTTGTGAACTCGTGTCACCGCCGAGGTTAACAGTTCCAACTGAAAGGCAAAGTGTGCATCTGGAAAAAGGCCCCACGGAGGAGCCTAGAATCGTCTTCCTGAAAGGCGTGTGTGGGTCACAAGGGTCTCATTTTCTGCAAACAAACTCGTTCAGCCACAGGGCGGCCAGTGGTAAGAAGACATGGGGAAGGTAAGTGACACATTAACCAAATTTGTGAAGATGCCAGAACAGAGGCAGGCAGAGGCTGATAGAAGCGTTTATCTGCAATGGCTGGATTATCTGGCAACATCTACTGCATGACAAATGCTTTAAGTCCTGAACAGTTGGCTTCTGAGCTTCAGTGAATCCTCTGAGCTTCCTCCTTGCTTTGCTCCTCCTCGGATGTCAGCCCTCCTGGGTTTGTACAAGGTCCCCCAGGTGCCTTGGGATGTGGGGCTTCTCCGTCTGGAACTGTGGACATTTGGGGTCGGATAGCTTTGCTGGGAGCCATCCTGGGCACTGTGGGTGTTGAACAGTATCCCTGGCCTCCATGCCTCCATGCCAGGAGCATCCCCAGTCGAGACAATCAAAACCTGGACATTGCCAGGTGCCCCGTGGGAACTGAGGGTCGCAGTGGATCCCAGTGGAGAAGCCCTGGTCTGGAAACCACGCTGAGCGATCTTTACCCGGCAGTGAGGACCACGCTCCCTGTGGAAGCCCTGGTGGGTCTTGCTCATGTACAGTAACAGTCCCACTAACTGCAAAGCACCCGCCCCATGAGCCATCATCCATGTATGTAAGCACTTACAGAGATTCTAATTTTAACTGAGAATGGTAAATATTATTATATCCCAGTGACTTCTTTTTTTTTGAGATGGAGTCTCGCTCTGTCGCCCAGGCTGGAGTGCAGTGGCGCGATCTCGGCTCACTGCAAGCTCCGCCTCCTGGGTTCACGCCATTCTCCTGCCTCAGCCTCTCCGAGTAGCTGGGACTACAGGTGCCCGCCACCACGCCCGGCTAATTTTTTTTTTGTATTTTTAGTAGAGACGGGGTTTCACCGTGGTCTCGATCTCCTGACCTCGTGATCCGCCCGCCTCGGCCTCCCAAAGTGCTGGGATTACAAGCGTGAGCCACCACGCCCAGCCCAGTGACTTCTTTTTGATTACATTTGAGAAATCCTGATACTCTTGGTAGTGGCAGTTGCAGCTTTTCCCGGTGACACACGCTCATATTGCATGTAGACCCGCACTTGCTGTGGCATCCTGGAGGCTGGCACCTGGCTTGCTGGTGGCAGTGGGGCCACGTGTCCCCTGGGCCAGGCTCATGATCAGGGATGGTGGTGACCCAATGCCCGAGGCACTAAGCTTGTGGTCCAGTTAAGCCACAATTTAATTTAAACTGCTTGAGAGTCCATTTCATTTATTTACGTGTATTTAGCCAGATTTAAACAAAATACTCACTGTTTTCCTTGGGACTGAAAGAGTGGATTGGCAGGGAGGAATCCTGGGCAAACGGAGTGAGGGATGGGGTGCGGTGCACGGACCCTGACCTGGGGCCCTGAGCACAGCGAACTTGCAGAGCTTCTCCCGGTGAAGGCGGAATGTCTGAAACCCCAGCATGGGCTCAGCAGCTGCCAGGGGCCAGTGATGAACCCAAGCCTCATCTGTCCTCCATCCCTGGGGCTAACGGTGATGCATATGCTTCTAAGTAGGGTTTGCCTTTCGCTTGGAAGGAAATATTATAATTATTTCACCCTAACCCGCTGCATTCGTTGCTTAGAGCTGCGCAGCTTAAAACACCAGAAATGTATTCTCTCAACCCCGGGAGTCCCAAGTGCAGAGCAGGGGTCCGCAGGCCTGTGCTGTCTCTGAACCGCTGGGGAGGGGCCTGCGTTGCCGCTCGGGCTCCTGCAGCACCGGCCATCCTCAGCCCTCCTTGGCTGTGACCTCGGCCTCTACATCCCACGGCCTCAGTGTCGGCCTCTCCCCTCTTATGGGGACGCCAGTCCCTGGACTCGGGCCCACCCTAGGGGCCTTGTCTTAGCCACATCCGAAAAGACTCTGTTTCCCTGTGAAGTCCGTCTCACAGGTCCCGGGGCTGAGACTCGCACACGCTTCCGGGGACGCAGTGGAACCCACAGCTCTGCCTTTGGGCAGCAGCCATGTGGGGGAAGGAGGCGGGGACCGTGGCCCACAGGCTGGGGCACAGCTGGACTGTTCTGTGTATTTCGCTGAAAAAGCAGCCTGTCGCCATGCCTGTCCCCGGGAGCATCCGTTCCCCAGAGGCCGCAGCATTCCCGGTGAAGCCAGACTGCCCGGCTGGAACAGCCTCCTCCCTGAGGAGTGGCCTCGGGCAGGTGGCTTCAGCCCTCTGTGCCTCGGTCCGCATGGGGCCCTTGTACCCACGGCATAGGCTGTTAAGGGTTAATGACTGCCTGGCGCCTGTGAATTTCCGTGTGTTTGTTGAATCAACAAAGTAAAAGAGCCGTGGATAATGAGTGCTTCCTGGACACGGGATCCGTGCGGACACAGGGGAGGCCTGGGTCCGAGTTCTCCCTCCCACGCAGGCCACTCGGCCGCTCTGCACGCCAGGCCCCACCTCCGCATCGAGCCCCTCTGCCAGCCCCACCCTGTCTTCAGTCAGCCTCCCTTAGAGGGAGCCTGGACCTCGCAGCCTGGACCCCTCAACCTCCACAGCCTCCCCAGAGGGGCCTCCGAGCGTGGTCCCGTCCTTAGCCCCTGATTCCTTTATTCGGAATTCTAATGTTCTCACTGACCTCTGACTACGCGCAGGCGATGTCCCGGGCAGCAGAAAACAAATCACACACAACCCGCCCTCCCAGCGCTGAGCTTCTGGGGGGCACAGGCGCCCCTCTTGGCTCAGAAGGTGGGGCCCCGCACCCCCATCTGACCACATCCTCTGCCCTGTGCTCGGGCAGGTGCGTCCGACCTCATCCAGAGCAAGGTCGTTCACGTGCAGGAGCCGCATCTGGACAGGCCGCACCTGCCTCCCCCGCCCGCCTTCCCCTGCTCAGCGTAGGAGCCTTCTGTTCTGGCAGCAGGTTACACCGAGCGCAGCGGTAACGACAACCGTTGTTTCTTAGCTGTCGTGGTTTCTGAGGGCCAGGATTTCTCAGGGCCCAGCACAGACGCTTGCCTTTCTCTGCTGCGTGAAGTCTGGGCCTCAGCTGGAGGCAGAGCAGAGGCTGGGGCCACCGGAAGCCTTGTTCTCGCATGGCTGTGGGGACTGATGCTGACTGCCGGCCGCCCTGGGTGGCCTGGGAGCAGGAGCGCGTGGAAGGCCCAGCCTCTCTGAGACCCCCACATAATCACACAGTGAGAGGTCCGCTGTGGTTTAGTGGGAGGGAGCCGAGACCCCACCTAGGCTCAGTGGGAGGGAACCGAGACCCCACCCAGGCTCAGTGAGAGGGAACCGAGACCCCACCCAGGCTCAGTGGGAGGGAGCCGAGACCCCACCTGGCCATGGGAGGGAGCCGAGACCCTACCCAGACTCAGTGGGAGGGAGCCGAGACCCCACCTGGCCACGGGAGGAGTGTCCCGCGCACCTAAAGGGCTGGCGGGGCCATGTGAAAACCCGCCGGCGTCGCTGGTCCTGGCTCTCCTGACCTGCCGCCTCCCCACTGGCGTCATCCATGTACCCAGCACACACGTGCACACATACGTGGATACATGGACATAAACATAAACTTCACCCAGACAGCCGAAGCCCCTCCCTCTGTCTAATCACATCTTCCTCCCTCTCCATGCAGAGGTGATTAAAGTTTGTATAAAATTGGGATTATTCTGTTCCTTGAATATCTGGTAGAACTCTCGATAAAGTCATTAGAGTTTGATTTTTGGAAGAAAAAGGTATCTGTAATTACTCTTTCAGTTCTTTAGCAATTTTGTATTTATTCAGAGTTCCTATTTCTTAAGTCAATTCTAGTAGTCCGTGTTTTATTGTCTTTATCGGCATGAAGCCATCCAGAGTGTTTTCTCATGACGTTCTCTTCTCTACCAGATCTGAAGTTACTCTCTTTTCTGATCCTCATTTTTAAATTTGGGCCTTCTCTTCTTTCCCCTCGATTCTGTTGTTGTTTCCTTTCTCATTCATCGTTTTGAGAATGCATTTTGGCCTCTCTGCCTTTCTTTGGGTTTTCACAGTAAGACAATCTTCTGAAATTTTTTAGCTATGATGAGTTTCTTCTTAAAGTTACTAAGTGTACAGGCTTCATAGTGTAAATCCTTTTCTGTGAGTTTCCTTGTATAAAACTAGGAGAGATCATGGCCCAGTAAGAACTCAAACGCATGTTGCTTTTGTACCCACGAGGGCAGGCGCTGGAGGTGGTTCAAGACCAGGTGGCTGCACAGAGTGGACGGAGCCTGCGGTTCCAGCTCCCGCACGGAACATCCGCGGAGTCCTCGTGTTACCAGAAAGGGGTCCCAATCCAGACCCCCAGAGAGGATTCTTGGACCTTGTGCAAGAAAGAATTCAGGGCATGTCTGCCGTGTGCAGCAAAAGCAAGTTTATTAAGAAAGTAAAGGTGAATCGAAGCTGCTCCATAGACAGAGCAGGACGTTCCCGAGAGTAAGAGGAGGAACGCATACAATGCTTGTTTATATATAAGATTTAAAAAAGATCATAGGGAGATGTGCTCTGCTACAAGGGTTTGTGATAAAGGATTAATTTTCTTTATTAGTATATTTTGCAGGAATCAGTATTTAAAGCAAAATTGGGAATGCTTCTTTTCTCAAGATATCGGGATATCAGGACACTCCTAAGTCTGGGTCTGTTTAGTAAACGTTATCAATCTGTTCCCTTAGCCATAAGCATCTAGAGTCTAGGAATACCCAAATTCCTGGGAGTCAGCCCAGCAAGTCCCAGCCTCATTTTCCAGCCCTCAGTCAAGATGGAGTCGCTCTGGCTGGAACGCCTCCGACACTCAGAGGATGCACATGATATTAAACCAGTAAGAGCAGACACTGCAGATACTACCCTTGATCTCAAAGAAGTGACCTGATAGCCTTTTCAAGCTACGCTGTGTGTGTGTGCATGTGCGGGTGTGTGAGAGTGTGTGTGTATGTGCAGACAGTGTGCAAGTGTGAGTGAATGTGTGTGAATGTATTAATGTGTTTGAACGTGCATGTGTGTGAATGTGTATGCCTGTGTGAATGTGTGTGAGTGTATGTGAATGTGTGTGTGAATGTACATTGTGTGAATGTGTGTGAATGTGCATGTGTGTGAATGTGTGTATGCATGTGTGAATCTGTGTTAATGTGTGTTAATGTGCATGTGTGTGAATGGGTGTGCGTGAATATGAGTGTGTGTGCACGTGCACATGTGAGGACTTATGCACCAGGACTATTCTAGGCATCCACATTGGCTGTCAATCCTCACAACAGCCTTGTAAAATAGGTGCTATTCTATTAGGATTTATTTTCGTTTTATAGATGCAGAATCTGAGGCTTAGCAAAATTAAGTCGGTTTTTCAGGGCTGTTTGGCCCTTGCGGGCCGCGGCACTCACCTGGGTCCGTCTGCGCTCGCTCTAATTGTTAACGCTGCAATGAGGCTCTGCTCGTTAGACATCCTGTGAGGACTCGGGTTGGGGCTGGAATTTGGGGGATGGCAAGCGCTGTGTGTGCATGAGTGACACTTCACTACCGCCAGCAGGGTCCCCCGCCTCCAATGACCTTGTTTAAGGGAAGCGCGCTGCCATTTCCCAAGCGCCGGCCCCGGGGAAAACGTGGCGTGGGCATCGTCATTTCCAATAACGCACCATCAATCTCCAGCAGTGCAAACGATGCCTGCTCTGAGCAGTTCAACCCCATGAGGAACATTTTGTATTCAACTTAATCTTTTCTTTATGTCTGTAATATCAAAGCATGTCTAAAGAGCCCGTGCACCGTCAGAATCTATTTAATTGTGCATAAGCGATTTCGACTTTAATTAAGGAAGCAGGGGAAGCGTTCCCTTAGATCTCAGCCTCTGCACTCGCAGAGAGCTTCTCAGTACAGGGGCCACTGGGAGCCCAGTTCCAGCCACCTTTGAGGTGCCTGGGACCACTTGGGCTTCGCCCCGACAGTGACGATCGCATTCCTCGAAGATCACGGTTGTCCACGCAGATGGCGGCTCACCAGCGTCTGCGCCCGGGCGTGGGCCGCCCTCTGGAGATGAGCTGGACTTTGAAGCCACGAACGGGGAACGAAGTGGCTTCTCCAGCTTCCTGGCCAATCAGGGGCGGAGCCGTAATTAAAGTCCAGGCTTCCTGCCCGGTTCAGGGTTCTTTCTGGTACAAAGCAGTGTCCGTGTGGGGATAGGCCTCCTACCTTAGCAGAGTCTTTGTCATTTCTTTGGGGCTCCCTGTGTCAGTGCAGACCAGTTCCACCCACTCCCACCGTGGGGCAGGCCCTGGGCTGGACACGGCACTGCGTGGATGCCCCATGTGTGTCGGATGTGCCGAGAGCATCCCGGGCAGCCTGAGACCATTCCTTCCCTCGTCTGTCCCTGCGGCAATGCGTCCTGGTCACTTGTGTGTGCCCTGAAGTGTTCCCAGGAATACGAGGGTGGGCAAAGCGGACAGCGGGCATGTCCTCGAGTCACTTACATCCTAGCGGGAGTGGACAGAAAATAACACTGGGCAAAAATAATGCGCGAATCATTTAGTCCTTTAGGGGAGAAAAGGAAGAACGCAGCAAAGTGAGGTGGGCCTGGGCTTCAGCGTGAACCAAGTGGTGCAGGTGAGTCTGATGAGAGGTCAGGTTTGAGCAAAGGCCGAGCGTGAGGGGTCACCGTGGGGTGAGGGGTCACCGTGGGCATCACCGAGCAGCTCTTCAGGCAGAGGAATGGCTGTGCTGAGGCCTGAGGCGGGACTCGCCTGGGTGCCGAGGGGAGCAAGGAGAGGCGGGTCAGACGAGCCTAGTTAGGGCTATGAGCTCTGGCGTTTTGAGCAGAGGGTGGTGTATGGTGTTAGGAGGCCCCCCTGGTCGCTGAGCTGGGAACAGAGGGCAAGACGAGGAGGCGGGAACCTGCTAGGGTTGTGGGTGCAGCGAGTCAGGAGCTTCTAGATGCCAGGCAGCCGGTGTCAGCAGCGCATAGCTGTGGGTGACCCCCAAGGACTCTGGCGGAAGGCCTGGGTGGGACTACAGGCCAGGCCCAAAGCCTCAACATCTGTGCTGGGGGGATGGCCCCATGCTGGGGACAGA
This sequence comes from Hylobates moloch, assembly GCF_009828535.3. NCBI lineage: Eukaryota > Metazoa > Chordata > Mammalia > Primates > Hylobatidae > Hylobates > Hylobates moloch. Next base: position 418,210 of record NW_026652280.1, on the reverse strand, counting down.
TGCGGCTCCCTCTGGGGCCTGAGACGGGCGCCACCCCAGGGTGGGCACTACTTGAGTGGCAGGTGGCTCGACCCTGTGGGCCTCAGGGCCAAGTGGGAAGCGGACTCAGGGGGCTTCCCCCTCTGGTTTCCAACCTCGGGGTCCAGCCTGTGAAACAGCACAGACCGGTTTCCTCTGGAATCCACCATGCATGGGAGGAACGAGCGGGCCAATGTCCAGGCTAGCCCTGCCTGGTTCCAACCCCATTCTGCAGGCGGCCCCTGGGGAGCACTGGCTGTGCCTATGGCTGTTACCTGGTCGTGGGCTCAGGTGTCCAGGACTGGCCGCGGAGGGAAGGCAGGGGTCTGCCTGTCCACAGGAGGAGCAGAGCCTGGCCTTCTGCTTCCGTCACCACCCGGCAGAGCCTCACTGTCCCAGCCCCGTTCACCCAAGCCCCCAGCCCCTCTGTGTGGGCAGCAGTGGCTGTGTGTGCCTGGGTGCCGTGTCCTGCCTGGGTGCCTGGGCGCCGTCACAACACTCACATGCAGAAACACAAGAGCTTTTCGATTCCCCAAGCTCAGCATCAAGTTCCCCTGGCTACGTTTATTTTAAAAGTAAATGTTACAGAGGTCCCCGTGGAGGGCCCGGGGTGCACAATTCCTCATCCTCAGAGAGCCTTTAATGACAGACGTCCTGCCTTCCGTAAGGCTGGTAAAATCCAAGTCTTTATACATTTTGCCTTTCATTGGCTTTTTTTTTTTTTTTTTTTTTGAGACGGAGTCTCGCTCTGTCGCCCAGCCAGGCTGGAGTGCAGTGGCGCGATCTTGGCTCATTGCAAGCTCCGCCTCCCAGGTTCACGCCACTCTCCTGCCTCAGCCTCCCGAGTAGCTGGGACTACAGGTACCTGCCACCATGCCCGGCTAATTTTTTGTATTTTTAGTAGAGACAGGGTTTCACCGTGGTCTCGATCTCCTGACCTCGTGATCCACCCGCCTCGGCCTCCCAAAGTGCTGGGATTACAGGCGTGAGCCACCGCGCCCGGCCTCATTGGCTTATTCTTTCCCCTTCTGAGCTTCCTGGTAAATCACTTTTGGTGATTTTACTTTCTCCTCCATGTGTGACTTTTCTGTAATATTTGCCTCCTGTGGACCCCTGATGCCTCCAGGAGATGGTCCTCAGCATGAGACCTTTCTACTGTCAATCTCGTCTACTGACTGTACTTTTTCATTTCTAGTTTTGTTTCTTATTTAGATTCTCTGGGGGTTTTTTTGTTTTTTGTTTGTTTTGTTTTATTTTTTTGTAATGTCTTTGCTTTCCCTAGTGTTTTTAATTCCTTCATTCATTATTTTTTATAATTCTATTTTCTAAAGTTCCCAGGAGGCTGTGTGTGCTGGCGTGTGCTCACGGTGGACTGTCGCTGTGTGTGGTTTGTCATTTCAGTTTCAGTTCATCTTGGCTGGGGCTTTGTTTATGGGAATCCCATGAGGCTTGAACTGAGAGTGCCTCCGGGCCAGTGCCCTGCTGACACTGGGCTGCATACTTCCTTGCTCTGGGGGCCCGTCCTGTGCAGGGTGTTGGCAGTGTCTCTGGTTTCTACCCACTGGATGCCAGTCACAGCAGTCATGACCATCACAGATGTCTGCAGACCTTGCAGGCTGCCCTGGGGCAGAATTGCCCCCACTGCTGGGAACTGCCGCTTTGACTGGTTCTCTGCTTGGTTCTGTCAGTTTCGGGGGTATCGCTGGCCTGCGACCACCTTTGTGCGTGATCATGTCGTGGCTGTATCACCCACCAGAATTCCAGCCTCACCCCACTGTGCATGCTGGGCTCGTAGACACACAGCATTGTTTTTGACCTGGCCAAGCAGAGAGGCCTTGAAACCTTCCAGTACTGGCTGGTGGGTTTCCTTCCTGATCATATTCCGTGGAGGGGACCCTGCATGGCCCCTGCTTTCCTTAGATCAGTTCAGCCTCTGCCCTCGTGCTGCGATGGCCGTTCCCGTTCACCTCTATTGTCACTGAACCAGACCCCACGCTCTTGACGAGAGTGTGTCGTCAAACTGGTTGATCTAGTCTAACACCTTGTGGCAATTCAAGATGCTTATTTTTGCTCTTATGAATGAAATTGAGCATTTTTTCGTATGTTGAAAGCCTTTTTCCCCTTTGATGTGAACTTTATGTCAATTGGCCCATTTTTTCTGTTGAGCTGTGCGTTGTCTTTCTTTTTCTGACGTTTTGCAGAGAATGGGGAGGAACTCCAGGGCTTTCAGAAGTAACTTTGTCATCTCCTAAGTTAAGTAATTAGCTTTAGAACACTTCTAATGTAGCATATAACTTATGTCCATATGTTAAAATGTATGTTCTGGGAGGAAGAAAGCCTTTTACAGCTTAAGTTCCAGGTTATACCTGATTATCCACTTATTTTAATAATTATTCATCCCTGCCTACAAACAATGCAGCGTGCAATGGATTTGGCTACAAGGGAAGTCAACCTGTCCTGCAAGCCTGGCGCGTGTGCTCCGCAGGGACTGGAGGGGTGGGGCGTCAAAGCCACGATGCTCTGCAGTAATAACGCAGGCGACTCTCTGTCCCTTAGGGTGAAACTGGACGTTCATTTTCCAGGTCGAAGCCACTGGTCTCAGCTGTGATTTCACCGGTTCCCTGAAAGAGAATACCCTGTACCTTCACAGAGCCAGGTAAACCCAGAACCTGCCAGAATTGGGCAAGAAACCTCAAGTCGTACTGGGATTATCGTTTTCCATTTCAGAGAGGGTCTTCTTGGTGGGTTCTTGTGCCTTCGGCTGATGGTGAAGCTGAGACTCTGGCGACTGCTGACACACACCTGTCAAAGGCATGCCTCACAGGCAGCCCAGAACTTGGGCACAGCCCCTTCCGAACCCCGCCTGGGACCGCAGAGGACAAGGGAGCTTACAGGGCCGTCTGCCGCGCCACAAAGGGCTCCAGCAGCTGGGTTTTCCCACTAGGCTTCTTCGACAAACTGGGACAGCTGCTGCTTATTCCGGGCAGTTTCTGAGGCAGGACGTTCAGACAACTTCCTGCCACATTAGGAAGCTCCGTCTTGTGAGCCCTGGGGAGGCCGGCAGGTTGGAACCTTTGGAGACTTTAATCCCCCAGAGCGCTTGACTTGTAGGGCTCGGGAAATCTCCGCAGCAGGTTTCCATGACCTAAGCAGCTGATTGCTTTTGAATAAAATCAGGTGCCCTGCTCCAGCCCTTCTGCTGGGCCAGCCCTCCCAGAGGCTCTCCTGCTTTGTGGACCTCTCTGCCCACCCCCC